>NW_015505666.1:438238-452592 GCF_001515645.1 Sinocyclocheilus grahami | reverse complement strand
AAAAAAGGGCATCACCACAGTCCCCTGGGGACTTTGTATCATGGAAAAACATACACATACTGAAAAGCAAAAATTAGCAAGTACACTACCAGTCAAAAGTTTTTGAACAGTAAGATTTTTAATGTTTTTTAAAGAATTATCTTCTGCTTTGATCCAAAATACAGCAAAAGCAGTAATATTGTGATATATTTTTACTACTTAAAATAACTGCTTTCTATTTGAATATGTTCAAATGTAATTTATTTTTGTGATCAAAGATGAATTTTCAGCATCAATACTCCAGTCTTCAGTGTCACATAATCCTTCAGAAATCATTCTAATATGCTGATAAACATTTTTTTATATTATTATCAATATTTAAAACAGTTGAGTAAATTTTTTTCAGGATTCTTTGATGAATAGAAAGATCCAAAAATCTGCATTTATCTGAAATAAAAAGCTTTTGTAACATTATATACTATACCATTCAAAACCTTGGAGTCAGTATAATGTTTTGGGGGGGGGAAGAAATGATAGAAATTACTACTTTTATTTAGCAAGGATGCTTTAAATTGATCAAAAGTGATGATAAAGACATTTAGAATGTTACAAAACATTTCTATTTCAGATAAATTATGTTCTTCTGAACTTTCTATTCATCAAAGAAACCTGAAAGAAATCTACTCAGCTGTTTTCAACATAATAATAACAATAATAATAATAATAATAATAGTTTTCTGAGCAGCAAATCAGAATATTAGAATGATTTCCAAAGGATCGTGTGACTAGAGTAATGATGCTAAAAGTTCAGCTTTGATCACAGGAATAAATTACATTTTAAAATATATTCAAATACAAAACATTTATTTTAAATAGTAAAAATATTTCAAAATTGAACTGGTCTTGCTGTACTTTGGATCAAATAAATGCAGGCTTGGTGAGCAGAAGAGACTTCTTTAAGAAACATTAAAAATCTAACTGTTCAATAACTTTCGACTGGTAGTGTAAATAAAATACAGTAAAAATGAGTTTGTGGTGATGTGTTAAATTTCAGTCATTTTGACAGTCAATGCTGAAAAGTCACATTGGCTAAGTGGCTTAATTTTTTATTTTTAAAGACAAATTGCATAAATAATATGAAATTAATGTTTTAATTAATAATATTTAAAGTCGTTGAGTCATTTATTCAATCGATTCCTTAAAAACTGCCGATTCATTCAGGAACTAAGTAAGAAACTGTTTTTGTGTTTTATGAAAGGGTCAGTGAATAATTGATTCAAGGCCTTCAAAAAAGGTCAATTAATTCTGTAATGAAACACTGCTGTGTGAAGAGATGCACAACATGGCTTTGTTTAGAATCGTTTTTGCGAAATAGAGCAAAAAGACAATATTTTCTTCACAATTTAAATCACTTATTATTTTAATATTAGCTATTCTTAAAGGGGTCCTAATATGCTCTTTTACAAAGTCTTGATTTTGTTTTGGGGGTGTACTAGAACAGGCTCTCATACTAGGTTGTTCGAAAAACACATTATTTTTCACATATTTTAGATTATTACAACACCTCTCTCCCTAGTCTGGCATGAACGGCTTGAATAGTTCCTGTATCAAATGAAGGCCCGCATTCTGAAATACGAAGTGTGCTGTGATTGGTTAGCTGGGCCAGTGTGTGTTGTGATTGGTTAGCTGGGGCAGTGTGTGTTGTAATTGGCAGCACTCGGCGCCTGGTCGGGAAATGTCACGCCCCTTACCACTGCAAGCTTCAGTGTAAATATTGCGTCAAAATCTAATCAATTTGAGTGCGATTTAAACCCGGATGATTGTAACCACTCTAAGTTTGTCTGCCTTGGGAAAGCTAGCGTGTCTCCGACATAGTGATAACACTCGTTGTCTTCTCTAGTGCAGCTCAACCAGGTCTCGTCCCATTCGTCGATATTTGTGATATCACAAATCCCGGAAAATATGCGTTGTAGTCCAAACGAGTTGTTCGCTGTAGTTTTAGAAAAGTTGAAAAGATTTCTGTTAAATAAAATATCTCCTTTTGAAGTGGACTTTGAGCTTTGTAACTTAGCAGATATTTTTTATGCTCAAACAGCAACATTACAGACTAACTAAAGTTGAAAAAGTGAAAAAGCATAATAGCTTTACTATTAACTTCTTGTTTATTGAATTTTGTTGCCCTGACTCTTAGTAAAGCCTGCCACAGACCAGGTTAAATGCTAACCAATCTGTTCATATAATCGCTCTAAATGTGTGTGTGTCCAAGAAAGTCTGTACAAATAATAGGCCTACTTAAAAATCTATATTTGATGCTATACAGTAATAATAATCAAATTTTGACAGATAGTGAGATCGGTATTATGAATTTATAGGCTACAGTAAGTTAAAGATACCTGAAGCAGCTGCATTTTGCTGTTTAAGTGCTGGTTTAATAGAAATAATTAGAATGTGCATGAAAACTCAATCTTGATGTGCATAAGACACTGTAATAAAAACATTTGGGGCTTCCGCCCCCTTAGCCCACCCCTAGTGCCGCCCCTGTTAGACTCCCAGGGAATGAATAACTTAATAAAATGTGTACTTTAAATACAATGTAACTTGCTTAGGATAAAAGCATCTGGCAAATGCATAAATGTAAATGCAAAGTAAAACTAAATGTATTTTGTGTTACCTAATTCTGCATTTCTGTAAAATGGACAGCTGGCTGTATGATGATTCTGCCTCTCAGGATCCTGTTTTTGCTTGGAGAAATCTCCTGTAACAGTCACAAAATCATTTTGTGTTACTGTAGTTTATGATCAGAAAAAGACTGATGTAGAGTAACAGAATTTACATTTTAATAAAATAAACATTTGTAATATTTATCAGCAAAACTTGCTATATTAATATATTGCTAGAATGTTCCTCTCTTTAAAAAGTCAACCTGTTCTATCAGTTAGCTAGAGGCTAATTTGGCTAATTTAGTAACATTAACGTTAGTTAAGTTGATGGAAGCTCACCTGTTGTTAGCGCCGCTACGAGGCAATCACAAGACTCCAATACACCTCCGATGCAGACGACATGACCACACACTTGAAAATAAAATACAAAATATGTTTTTAACAGTGGTGTTTCTTAACTCAGTTTTCCTCAGTAACGTTAGGTTGTTAGCTCGCTGTTTTATGTTAACGTTAGGTCTGTCACTGAATTTAGGGACCGTCTCTAAAGTTACATACGACATTGGTACACACTTTCTGACTTAAATAGCATTTGAAGATAATTACCTTACTTGCGATAAAGAGGCAGAGTAACGTTAGAGAAGATAACTTACTATGCTTCTATTTGTTCAACTAAGTTAGTTAACTTCGGCTAACTGACATTATTAACCAGTTGATGTTATCATCGATACTATCTGTGGTATTCACAAGAAGAGGATCCAAAATACACCTCCGATGTTGCAGACTACATCCAGGCTAGAAATCTGAAAATAACAAACGAAAGATGTACTAGAAAATACTGTTTAAAATCTCCACTGAAACCGTGGTTTGCCTAACGCACTTTACCTCAGTATTTCACGTTAATTCGCTGTTAAGGTTAAATAACTGACTCACCAGAGGAGCTAACTTGCATTAAAGGGCAGCAGAACGTACAAACGTGTTTCTCGGTTTAACTAAGGTTTATTTAGTCTAATATAGGTGACCTTAACTTACTCCGCAGTCGATGTTATCAGCCTTTTGGCGGCATTCCGGCCGTCTGTCAGAAAAAAAGGCTCCAACTCCCGACATGAAAAATGACACGATGATTAATGTTAGTTTGCTGTTAACAAGTGAAAACATCTTAAAATATCGCAGTTTTGCATAAAACAGAAATAATATACTAACCTTTTTGTCGAGTTAACATTTCTCTTTTGTCCTTTTATGGCCAGATTGGCCACTTCAACCAAACAGTCAAAAAATAAATCTCCCTTGCCATTGGTCAGTTTTTCGCGGGCAAGTTTACTGTAAATTGATTTACAATAGTGAGGAAATACAGTAGTGACCGTATATTTTCCCATAATCCTTTGCTGTTTACAGTAAAATATTGTATACACATTTTACAGTATCTTACTGTACATATTACAGTAAAATACTGTTCAAATTACAAAAATCAGTAACAGTGTATTTACATATTATTGAGATCGGAAAGAATTATCTCTATGATAATTAAGCTCTTGTAGAGAAAGGAGAATAGTTTACTTGGAGTGGAAGTTTGGTCGAGGCAGACTATAATTTCTTACAAATATCAACAAGGCTCTTAATGTTTCTTAATGTTTTTAATTATCCTTAGAAAGACAGGGAGAACACATACATCTTGGCCCTGGATGGGGACACTGATTTCCAGCCATCTGCAGTCATGCTGTTAATCGACAGACTTAATCTCTACGCAGAAGTTGGGGCTGCCTGTGGCAGGATTCATCCAACAGGCACAGGTTGGATAGATATTAAGTATAAACCATTGTTATTTGGTTATTTTATTGTTTCTGATTATTTGGTCATTCCATTGCTTCTAAATACCTACAGATGTAGCTACTGTTTAAAAGTTTTGGGTCAGTAAAGCTATGATCAGACTGCAAGCAAAAATCTGATTTTTTTTAATGACAATAATGCCAAAAAAGGTGACAGAAATGCTGGAAGACACAGAACCCCTTGACCCTATGCTGCACAGCGAAGCCAGTCGTGACTAAAGCATGGAACCTTATAGTATATACAAGTCTCCTCCTTTGCTAAAGCACTTATTTGGAGTGCGAGATGATGATTTTTCCTGCATCCGTTTGAAAAACCTTGTTACAAACATAGGTACGCCTGCATCATTACCGAAGCCACCCATACAGATATGCTTTTCTAAAAAAATTAAATGACAGCAGTGAGAAAACAGCAGTTAAGAAAGCATCTGATTGTAGCGATTGCACCATTTTTGTAATTCGGCGCTCCAGTAAAGTTCAGTCTGTCATCTCATTTTGTGTGCCAGATATATTTATTTGTATTGTAAAAAATTATTACGTAATAATCATAATTATATAATAGTAAAATAATTATTTGACATTTTTAAAAGCCGAAGTGATAACCTTATTTTATTATTTATAATATGTAAAACTTAACAAATTCCAAAAGCTGAATAATCGATCAAAGCCAACTGATTATTTGGCAAAATAATTGACAATTTGTCAATTATTTGTTCCAATGATCGTTTGTTTAATCAATTATCAACATAATTGCTTGTTGCAGCCCTAGTTCTAGAATGGTTTTCAAAGTAGAATGCAGAGAAGAATAATTCAGCAAATAAAAATAAATAAGTAAATAAGGAAGTAGTCTGGACTGTATTTTCTTTACCTTCTATAGATTTTTTTCATGGTTAAATATGGTACAATATTTAACCATTTTGCTGCTTGAGGTACCACTGTAAATTTGAGAACCACTGCTCTATGAAGCACATAAAAGATCTATTTAAAAAATGCACTAGTGACTACTTGTAGATTATAAAGGTGATAAATTGACTAATAAGATAATTTCTTAACTTGTGCTTGAAGGGCCCATGGTGTGGTATCAGAAGTTTGAATATGCGGTAGGCCACTGGCTGCAAAAGACTGCAGAGCACGTGTTCGGCTGTGTACTGTGCAGCCCTGGATGTTTCAGTCTTTTCAGAGGAGCTGCACTCATGGACGACAACATCATGAAGAGATACACAACCAAATCCAGTGAAGCCAGCCACTACGTCCAGTATGATCAAGGTCTGCTTGAAGCTAACCACTGACAAATTATATAAATTCAGCTAAGACTAAAGTAATTCACCCTCTGTTTGGTGTAATGTCAGGTGAGGACCGCTGGTTGTGCACTCTGCTGCTGCAGCAGGGCTTGAGGGTGGAGTAGAACGCAGCATCTGATGCCTACACCAACGCTCCACAGGATTTTAAGGAGTTCTACAACCAGCGCAGACGCTGGGGACCCTCTACCATGGCCAACACCATCGACCTCTTGGGCTCAGGAGGACTGACCTCTCAGAGGAACAGCTCTATCTCAAAACTTTACATCTTGTACCAGATTATCAGCATGGCAGCTTCCATCCTGGGCCCTGCCACTATCTGTCTCATGATATCAGGTACAATTTTGCATATAAAAATTTGAGATGCACCAGTCATCCGACTGATCTGTTTTCCAGAATTGCACACAAACGGCATTGCAATAATTTCCCAAAATGCCATTTGTGTGGAAATGTTATGAAGTCTGTAAACGACCAATAACAGAGGCCAGAGACAGAGAATATTTAGTGATGCACGAAATATTTGAAAAAATATATATGTACACTCTAAAAAAATACTGGGTTGTTTTAACCCAATGTTGGGGCAAATATGGACTAACCCAACTGTTGTGTTAAAAAGCTAATTTAAAAATGTAAACAAAATGTAACCCAACAGTTGGGTTAGTCCATATTTGACCCAGCATTGGGTTAAAACAACCCAGCATTTTTTAGAGTGTAGATATTGAATTGGGGGGAGTTATATGAATATATCACTCAAGGGAACTGACCGTTATCAGAAAAATGTTGATGCCATTTTCTTTTCCTCTTACCTCCATATTAAGTAGTTTATAACTACTTGGTTTATTACTGCTTTGTTTACAGTGGTAAACGAGGAAAGGCTATATCTCTGCTTTTCCATAAGCACCACCTGCTGTCAGAGAGTAAATTTGCATATTCATTCAGCCTGTTTTTGTTTAGTACAAATGTCTTATGCAACAATTTCACAAATCTGAAGTCAGACCATTCTATTTTTGCTTTAATTCTTAAAATTATACAATCTAATTCAAATAAAAAATTGCACATGCTCATGTGTAGCATCTTTGGTTGGATCATGATTAAAATGCATTGATTGCTTCTTATTTAATATGACGAGCAAATAAACAAATAAATTAGCTTAAACAAAGGCAAAAATCGGCAATCAGCCATGAAAAATTATGATCGGTGCATCACTAAAAAAATGTTTATTGACAGGAATTTATTGTCCTGTTTTTGCAATATACCAACAAGATTTAATTTTACAGTTACATTTGTCCAAAATTTCTAAGTGCTTTTTTTTTTATCTTGCAGGAAGCTTTGTGTTCATCTTGAATATGGATGAAAATATAGCCCTAGGTTTGGCCATAGTGCCCCCTACTGTCTACCTCATCCTGTGCTTCAAACTGAAATCTGACACACAGATTAAAATTGCAGCAATCATGAGTGTATTCTATGCATTTCTCATGGCGGGAACGATTCTCTCAATCATAGGTAATGGTTGTTTTTTATGTCTAAAACACAATTTATTTTCAATTTCCTGTTGACACATATAGATAGGCCTACTTTTTGAAAGCGATTAGTACTTCTTAAGAATTAGGGTTATTACAGTTAACAAAAATGAAAACTGATACTAAAATTAAACCATTAAAAATAATTCTAAACTGAATTAAAGTGAAGCATAAAATTTTTTATTAAAGCAATAAATCAGCATATTAGAATAGATTAGACTGAAGTAATGGCTGCTGAAAATTCAGCTTTTCCCCAAAGAAATAAATTATATTTTAAAATATATTCAAATAGAAGACAGTTCTTTTAAATTGTAATAATATTTCAAAATATTGCTATTTTTATTGTATTTTGATCAAATAAATGCAGCCTTTTAGTCCATCAATATTTACTAAACTAATAGACTGCTGAAGGATGGCAGTAGGCTACTATCTAATCTTGGACATTGCCACAAACCTATCATTTTGTTTCTAGATATCCATGTCCAGAGAGCAAACATGTAAATTAGCTGAACGACTTGATGGGTGACAAATGGGTGAAATATTGATCTATAATACTTGCTCTTCTCTTGTCAACTCTCATAGGTGATTTAGTGAAGCAAAATACTTTTCTGACCCCCAGTGGTCTGTTCCTCATCAGCATGGTGGTTTTGTACATCTTCACGGCAGCTTTACACCCTCAGGAGTTCTCATTGGTCATCTATGGATTGTTATACTTCCTTTGCATTCCCAGTGGGTATCTACTCCTAGCTATTTACTCCATAGTCAACATGAACAATGTCACGTGGGGCACTCGTGAAACTGGCAGCCAGGCTAAAACTACGGCAGTCGATACCATCAAGAAGAAGGTCATGAACGCCACATGCTGCAAATGTCCATGTGTGGAATCTGAAGATCTGAGTGAGAAGATATTACCAGCAGAAACCATAACACAAATGTAAAAACATGTCTACACATTAGGATAATGTTACACTGGCACTTCCATCCATCTGTGTACCATTTTAATTTGTAACTATTTTTATAATTAGGCTTGTTTTTAATACTACTACTAAAACTAATACTTTATTCCTACAATGTAGGGATCATGAGTTCCAGCTTAGTCCTCGTCAAAGTAAGTATGACTTCCATACTTAAAGGGATAGCTCACCCAAAAATGAAAATTCTGTCATCATTTACTCGCCCTCAAGTTGTTCCAAACCTGTATGAGTTTATTTCTTTTGGTGGACATAAAAGAAGAAGAAGAAGAAAAAATACAGTAGAAGTCAACCAGAAACTGATTGATTACCCTCAGTATTCAAAATATTTTCTTTTGTGTTCAGCAGAAGAAAGAAATTCATAGAGGTTTAGATGAGCAATATCACTAGAGTACTCGAGCGATACCGGCTCTATATCAGCATGGCTGTGATTAGGCCAGAGGCACGAGGCCGCAGGCAATCACAGCCGCTGATATAGAGCCGGTATCGCTCGAGTACGAGAGTGATATTGCGTTTATACAACAGTTCGACGGAACATGTGTGTAATTAAACAAGAAACAATGGAGTGCCTAATAAAACCCTCTTTTGTGCGGAACTACTTCCTTCCGCCACCAAAGCTCAAGTTGACAGTTAAACATACGTCACTTTTAGAATTCGTATCAAGGGCATGTGCTGCTTCAGTTAGGTTATTAGTGAGAAATAATGAGGTTATAAGAGAGAAACAATGCGGCAGAGACTGCGAAGCTAGACGTTTCTTCTTATATTAACTAACGTACTCTAGGATTAGCTCAGTGAATAATAAAAAAAAAAACATAGACCCGGCTAGAACAAGCGGAGTGATACAAAATTGTGAAAGGGTGTTCCTGTAGATACCAGTATAATATCTCACGGTTCTCAACCAATCAGATTTGAGAACCAGAACGAACTGTTGTATAAAACAACTTAAGGGTGAGTAAATGATGACAGAATTTTTGTTTTTGGGTGAACTATCCCTTTAATATCATAATATTCTAGATAGATGTATTGAATTTGACCACCATTAAAACTAATATATGTTTAAATCCAAAAGCTTGGATTGAACATCTGCAGATGAAATCTTACGAATTTCCCTTGGATGAATCTGAACTCGCTTTGGTAAGTCTAACTGGTTCAAACGAAATATGTGCGATTATTATATTATATTATATTTATTATATTATAATTTAAATATTATTTGTTATTTAGTTGCTTTTTTATTGTATTACACAAAAGTAGCCATGTATTATTGTGCCATAATATAGTTACGTTTCTCAGCTTTTTTGGGGGGGGGGGGACAACTTTATTTTTTTGACCATGTCTTGCTTTTATGCATTGAATTGCTGATTAGATCTTAGCATTAATTAAATTTCCACTGATATGTTTTAATGCCTCTTTTTCATTTTAAATGTTGCAGGGTGAAACCAACTTCTGGATAGAACTGCAGAAGAAATATCTGGAACCTCTTAAAGAGAATAAAGAACAACAGGAAAAAGTTGCTGATGATCTGAGAGAACTTCGAAATAAGGTAAGCAAAAGAAATAAAATATGTCAGTATGCAAAAATAACTTTTTATGTGGTTTTGTCTAAAGTAACTGATCTGCAACAGTACATATTTGTCTCCATGCTGTTAGCTTTTCTTTTCCTTACAGGTTACATTTGCCTTTTTCTTCTGCAATGCACTTTGGCTGGTGGCAACTTTCTTCCTTCAGGCGATTGGTGACTTTGTCTCTATAAAGATCCCAAAAGTCTATCCCAATGGGACTTATGACCCAACAGAAGTGTTTTCCATAGATCCAATCGCACTGATGTTTCTACTGACCTTTGCATCATTACTGTTAGTGCAGTTTGCTGCAATGCTTTACCACAGGTAACTAAACATGCACACAAGAATTAAATCACGATTACTGATAGAGAGACATTTTTGTTTTATATGCTAAAAATTATGAGACCTATTTTGTTTTAGTATTTCAATAAAAAGTTGAAAATCAATAAAGTGTATTATACATATTAACGTATAATGTATATTAACCATTATAAATGTAAAACTAGTCCAAGTATGAATATATAAATCATCCTGAATGAATCATCCTGTTTTAATCCTATTTTATGTGCAGTATATAAGTAATGAATTATGTTCTTTTGTTTCAGAATCTACACATTAATCCATTTTGTGGCATATGCTGACACAGAAATTAAATCTTATAGAAAGCAGTCACATCGGTCACATCAGGTGAGCCAATGGATCACACACAAAATGATGACATTTTAAATGTTATTTATTTATTTTTTAATGAACCATGTCCACCATGTTACACAGATCCTGGACTCAAACCACCAGCCTGAGACGTATGGGCCAGACACAGCCTTATGTTTTCAGAACCCCTCTGGGGTTATAACTTAAGTATAATTTTTTGTATGCAATAATTCATGTTTATAGTTCAGTGGATAATAATATAGTCCAAATAGAATGTTCTGAATGACCTGTTGTAGTGTAAAACATCAGGCCTGATAATTAATGAATTTTTATTGAATTAATTACATGATATGCCAAGTAATTATAAAATTAATCACAATCAATCACATAGTATTGAATATTAGCATTGAATATTATAGACATTACAATAAATGGCCTTTGAAATCAATTATGTATTGTTTATTAGTCAATATATTATTTGTTTAGTTTATTATTTTCATTCCATATACCATACAATTATATTTGTTTCTTAATTTTTCGCATTAAATTAACATGTTAAATTTACAGTAATTTAATTCTATTTGTACACATTTACTGTAGAATGTAAATATATGAAATATATTAAAAAGATATATGCTCTTTTAAAATGGTCTCTCATTGTGACTCGGGAAGTTTTCATGGTTTTGAACAGAAGTTTTGTGTGAACACTTGTGTACTTGCTTCTCTTTCTGAGAAGACAGACAGAGCTCCAGGTGGTTGTTGTTTTTAAATGCTAGAAATGCTCGGAGGTTGTTTTTTTTAAAATGCTAGAAATAATTATTTTATTGTTTTACGTGATGTAAAATAAAATTTAAAAAGAGGAAAAACATAAGCATGAATAGTATGAAACAAAACACTTAAAGAAGTCGGTTTTGTGCTAAAATAAAAAATTCAAAAATAAACCATGAGAAAGGAAAAAAAACATCTTGGACACTTTTAATATTTGTTAAAGTACTAGGCTACATGTTAACAATAGTAATTAAAATGGAACAATAAAATCAGCATCAACTGTGCCTATGTAAGTTTTTCTTTAACCATATGAGACAGTTACACTAACATAACATGCTAAACAAGTAGCCTATAGCTTACAAGAAATAGTAACATTATAGTAACGTTCACTAATAAATTAACAAAAGGGATATATAGGCTAATGCTTAACAGATTAGTAGGCCAATTTCATTCACATTTAAATATGAATAGCCTATATATGAATTCAAGTTCCAATTTAATGTACAATAACTAATGATCTGCTAACCATAAAGGCTTTTAACATCGTTCTAAACTCCATTCTAAACTAAACTAAACTAAAGTGAAGGTATACGTTTCACACTTGTAATTTAGAAGCGGGGTTAGCTCCGCTTTATCCCCAGGGTAATAAACCCTGCTCCGGAGCAGGTAACCTTTGCGCATTGCGACTCCGAACACGTACAGTGTGCAACAACTACAGTATATATATATATATAGGCTATATATGTTAGGCTATATAATGTATAATGTTACGGCTAGGCTTAGCAACAGACACCCAATCGCATGCCTCATAAGCGCATAGTATAAACACTCCTTTTGGTGTAAGAGGGAAAATGTCAAATGGTGACGGAAATTGTTATCGCAGGATTCCATTTATAATGATCCAGGGTTAACTATTTCAAGTGTGAAAACCCCTAATGCTTGTTAAGTCAGTAATGAAGTTTTACCCCCAAAAAATTATACAGTATTTATTTACATTATGATTGTGATGTGTAGAAGCACATAACAATAGTACTATGTTAAGAGGTACAAAAAACAACAAAAAACTAATTTAGTACAAAAACTAAATTATGAATTAATCAGTACTGTTGCTGGCTTTGGTTCTCAAGGGAAAGTTCTGTCTATGTTCATGAATTCGCCGTCAGGGTAGACCAGGAAACCAGAGAAGGTCGTATATCTTCCCTGGTTGCTGTAAACGGCATATCCGTCATCCTGCTGACTGTACAGCCAGACACTGTCTCCTCTTTTCAGTGACAGCAGCAAACTCTGACTCTGCATCTCTCTCCGCCGCGACATGTCCTCGTCGAACACCATGGCCCGCACCTCGCCTCTGCCCGTCATCAGCTTCACTGAAACCGCACGACGAGGGTGCTTTCCCACAGTAAATGCAAAGTAATACGCACCGGGGAAGTGGCAGGTAAAATGTCCGGATGTTTTGTTAAAATGGCCACCAATGTTCACATACTCTACGTCAAACTTGAGAGCTTCTCTTTCACGACGCCCTCTGCTTTCTCCCAGCGCTGATCTAGTTCTTGCCACTGAAAATGCAGAACGTGGTTCCTCAGTGGTTGCTCTTCTTCTCCAATCATAATAGGCATCTACAGGGGGAGGACAACCTGGAAGATGGAGGCCTGGAGGAGATAGGTGGTTATTGATATATCCAACAGAAGATGTAGAGTCTGGGTAGACGAGATAACCACTAAATGTTATGTACGGTCCGACATTGCTGTAGATGGCGTAGTGGGGATTCTCCTGAAGCAGCAGGTAGACTGAATCCATAGGTTTTAGACTGACCATCACGCTCTGGCTTTGAACCTTGCGGCCCTGGTTCTGGTATCCATCGTATGCCATGGCCTGCACCTCCATCCCATTCTTTACCAGCATGACTGACAGCATCTTTTTCGGGAACTTTCCCACTGTGAATGAGAAGTAGTATGCGCCAGGCAGGCGGCAACGGAAAGTGCCCGTCTCTGGATTGAAGTCTTCTCCAATGTTGACTAGAAGGCGGTCAAAGGTCACAGATCGCTGAGTGCCACCCAATATGCTGCTGCTACGTGTGGCGGAAAAGGCAGAGCGCAGACCTGTTGTCATTGGGCTGATGTTGAAGGATGCCGCACAGCCCAGATAGATGATCAGCACAAGTAAACAGGAAACACATCTGTTTGGTCTCCATAATGCCACACAAGCTGTAGTAAAAAGACATGATTGTCATCAGAGGTGTTTCATGTCACTTTTTGGCACTGTTGAAAAATAGTTCTCAAAAAAACCCAACTAATTATTCAAAAATGTATCAGACTGTAATTTTATATTCTGCACCACACATACAAAACTTATCACTTTTATTTCTGTGTAAAACTATAAAATAATTCAAAACAAACATTGTCCTTGAATTATTTTAATCATGAGATTAATGATCATTAATGTTTTAACCCTCTGGTGGTCTTTGGTCATTTTAGACTGAAATGTTATGTTGTGACTTTTTACATTTTATTTCATCAGAATAGTACTGATGAAGACCAAACTTGGTGACTTTTGTGGCACTTCTATATGAACACACAAAAATGTGGATATTATGAGAAAAGGCTAAATAGTCACATCGGTGATCTTCATGGTCAGAAATGACCACCACAGGAAATGAGAAATATAAAAATACAGAGCAATTTTCTAGGGTACAATCTACAAATCAGCTATGATAAAGTAATCTTTGATAATGTATAAATATAAATCTGAATGGAAAAAAATTAATAAAAGTAAGTAATTATGCAACAAGGGAAAGTGATGGCATTACATTTTTCTTTATTTCTGCCCCCAGATGGCATTGTACTGGATTTTAAATAACTTTGCTCTATTTTTAATTCAAACAATATGAATAAAAAAAATTAAGAAATAATTTTGCACATAAATAAATGGTGCGCAATTTAGAGGTGAATATTGTCTAATGTTGCATCTGAACTCTTCACACACACAGATATATATATATATATACATATACACATATATATATATATATATATATATATATATATACACACCCACACACATATATATATATAATAATATATATCTTCACACACACACACACACACACACACACATATATATATACAC
>NW_015505666.1:432368-438197 GCF_001515645.1 Sinocyclocheilus grahami | reverse complement strand
CAGATATATATATATATATATATATATATATATATATATATATATATATATATATATATATATACACACTCACACACATATATATATATAATAATAATTAACTTCAGTCTGTTTTGGATCACAAGTGTGACCTGTAAGTGAGGAATAACAGGGTTAAATAAAGATTTTTTATCTGAAGTGTTTTTTCTTCTTTTTTCTTTTCCACTTTTAATCACTCAAAAAACAACTTCAAAGCCCCGCCCTTCTGGCATATGGAAATGTGTAAAGAACTGGCTAAAATGCCATATAACCGTGCTAGGAAGTTAGGTTTAGTCCTGTCAGAATGGATCCTGCCATTCATATCAAGTGCTCAGTGGAAGCAGTAGTCCCTCTAATTCAGCTGGCATTGTCTGTTCACAATGTGCACCGGGAAAAGGCAATAAATTAGACACTGGTTCATCTGCTGCTATGTGCTGGAACAAAGGCATATTTGGGAGGGAGGATTGAAACATGTCACGGGTGCAGATCTATGGGAGACTTCATGGTCAAGTGAAGACCCAGTCAGTTATTAACAGATGAAGAACACATTGAAGACCATAATAAATGTAAGGGTCAATTAGTGAACAAGAGCTCACTGGTAGTATTTCCTCTCGTTTTGACTTACTAAAATAATTCAGGTTGACAATCAGGAAAAGTTTAACCAAGAATTCCAACAACTTATTATCATCATGTGATGTTTCTCTCTACCTAATTTTTATTAGGCCAACTACTTTTACTATTTATTCTTGCTTGTACTTATAACATATTATTCATAATTATATAACTGTTTAATATGTTCCTTAAATGTTTTAGTGTGTACTCCAAACATAATTAAATTATATATATATATATATATATATATGTGTGTGTGTGTGTGTGTGTGTGTGTGTGTGTGTGTATAACATTTGTATTAGTTTGATACATCGTAAAGACTCTCAGTCTTCACTATTTCAGTTTTAAGATCTATTCATCCATCACTACTTTTGAATATGCCCTACTGTGATGTGTAAATGCCTGTATAAATATATGAACATAAATGCTTAATATAGTATATATATATTTTTTATTTATTTAAAACAATTATAAAGGTTTTACCAAGTTATATTGTCTACAAATATGACACAATATTTTAGGATAAATCATACTGATAAAAAACCCAATAAGAAATGTTGTCTTTAGGCAGAAAAAAAGTTTTCATACCTGGTCTTAGTATCGGAAGAGACTTCATTTCTGTGATGACCTGCTCCTCTGTGTCTGGACGCCTTTGAAAGACTGTGAAATGTTATTTCTGTGTGGCATCTACTCCAAAAACTTTAGTAGCCTACCCATGTTCAAATAAAAGAGGTATTAGGGGGAGAGAGAGAGAGATAGAGAGAGAGAGAGAGAGAGAGAGAGAGAGAGAGAGAGAGAGAGGAGGTGCTTCACTTTATCAATATAGTTCATGATTTGATTACGTTTATAGTTTTATCAAGTTTATGTCAATATTTCCATCAATACCAGCTGTCCTGAGAATGCTATATAATAGGTTTTTAAGGCTGCAAATGTGGAAATGTAGTGTTCATACATAAGCATATTTATCAAAAGTGCTCATTTCTAAATGTTCACGTCAAATACAGGACGTCCTCAGTAAAAAAAAAAAAAAAAAAAAAGGACTGCACAGAATGAATGACATAAAACACTTTAATCGTGTGTTTTCTCGGGACGCGTGAAAGCAACAGCTTTCATTACATACAAACTACAACGTCCATATCATCATCAATCCGTACGTTTCCGCGTGCGTCAGGACGCAACGCGCCGGAAGGCGAGTGTGCACTGCGTCTCCGCCGTCAATGCAAACGAAGTAAGAGGCACCGAGAGTCAAAGCTAAAATCCGCATTCAAGACAAGATGGCAGGGTTGCCCCGCAGGATCATTAAGGTAACCGTGAAGTGAGACACACTACACATTTTTAATCATAATACCACGAAATCCTCAAATATCATTGAAACTATCAGCCAAAGAGAAGCGACAGCTGGCTTAGCGTTTGGCACTCTGTTTGTTAGCCACTTCCGTTTCGGTACATTCACTCGTCTCCCGAATATGGGTGGGTTAAAAATACATCCGCCGCTGTGAAAGACGGCGAAGGGCCTATGTCTTATTCCTTACTATTTGCAAGCCAGAATCAAAAGCATTAAGAAATGACAAACGTTCCCACTCTAACTGAAGTGTAAATTGTGAGAGAGGCGCGCTCGCGGTCATTCATTGCTTGCGCTCGAGCTGTTGTGTGTGAGCTCGCGAGCTAACCGCTTCAGAGACGCTAGCTAGGCGTAAAACTTGGTAAATGGTGGAATTTAAGCAGTCACACAATTATTTCCCCAACGATTTCACTTATAGACAGTCATACATCTGTTTTCCTGCGTGCAGGATGATTATCTGGCCATTAAGGATACGATTATAAGCAAAACAATTCGGCTCGCCCGCTTCCTGTAGGCTAGGGAAGCTGTTGTGGTGCTTCTGCTGCTAAATGAGCTAATGACTGCAGGCCCCAAACAGCTGAAATGTCAAATAAAATACAAGAAGAGATAATTAAATAAGACATTAATTGAAGAACAGAACGTCCTCAATGAGAACTGTTGTTTATTCTCCCAGAAAAATTAAACGTGTAACGCTGAATTAAAGGGACAGTTGACCAAAAATTCAGATTTAAACCCTTGTGCAGTTTCAAACCAAAAACAAAAGTTGTATGTCAGTCTGGAACACAGAAGGGAATATTAGACCAAATGAAAGTCTCCGTCTCCATTCACTTTTATTTTATAGAAGAAATGCAGTGAATGTAAATGGGGACTTGAGCTGTCAGTGTCTGATATTCCTAATTGTCTCCTTCTGTGTTCCACAAAAGAATGTGATAATTTTTGGAACAACATAAGATCAAATAACGACTTTTTTTCCCATTTAATATTTTTAAATAACTGTTTACAGTGAACAGATTTAAGGCTAGTGAAATAACACAAGCTGCTTCCTCCTGATAATATAATATAACTCTGAATGCATGTTTCCGCATATTTAAGATAGAAATGAGATGCATTAGAGTTGGCCCTAGTGCATCCTCTGTGCCTCTGCATTTTGTGGGTATATGTGGGTACTTATGCTAATATATAGTCATTTGCACCTGTACATTTTTTGGTCACAGGGAGGATACTGTTAATTGAATTTATTGCATCTATAAATGTATACTTCCTCAGGTTGGCTGGGAAATTAACTGACTAATGTGAGTTGAAGGGCTGGGAATGCATCCTTAATGTCCCCCAAGCATGAGACCATGACAGGGAGCCCCTCTCTTGTCTGTGTTTGCTCTGCATGGTTTTGTCTGTGGGTTATCTGAAAAAATGTGAGGAATTTCATTCTGAGTACAATGTATATATTAAGTTAACTGAAAAACATAGGAATAAATGTGGCTGTGTTTGGAGTTAGAATTTAATCTTTTTTTTATCTGTGTATATATATATCTTAATATAAATTAAATATAAATATATTTTAAAACTGATCGAAAGTAAAAGTGAAGATTTAATTATATATATATATATATATATATTAATATTAGGGATGGGCCGATACTGATTTTAACAAACACTTATTGGCCGATACCGATATTTGTCACTTCCTCTCTTATTTGAAATGTTGGCATCAAAATAGATAGTATTTTGATCATGTTTTAAATCAGCAAAGTTCAAAAACACCTGCATTAAATTATACTAGCAGTTTTATTGCTGCGTCATCAAATAATTTCTAATAAACATGGATTGGATCCATTTAACATTCAGCAGGCTTACATAAATACAACAGAACAAAGATACATATTAAATAAACAGTGCTTTTTAGGTAGGTTTAACCGTTTTCAGGTACAGAAATAAAGTAAACAAATAAAAAAAACGTATTATGATTAATCTTCTAATTTGTTTTTGTATACATTTGAATATTTTTTGCAAGTTAAAATATGTATGGGATCTCCTTTATTAAGGTGGGACTCTTACGGGTTTTCTAGTGCAAAGATACATATTAAATAAACAGTGCTTTTTAGGTAGGTTTAACCGTTTTCAGGTACAGAAATAAAGTAAACAAATAAAAAAAACGTATTATGATTAATCTTCTAATTTGTTTTTGTATACATTTGAATATTTTTTGCAAGTTAAAATATGTATGGGATCTCCTTTATTAAGGTGGGACTCTTACGGGTTTTCTAGTGTACGTCGGAGCTAACGTTATATGGGTAATGAAAGCACGCAGTTCTTCGGATTTAAAGTTTGTCCGTTTATTAAGCACCCCCCGAAAAGACACGAGATCTGTATATGTTTGTTTACTGTTAGTTGTAATAAGTGTTTTGTGTAATTCGCTGTATGTTGATGATAATGAAACCGAGAGAGAGAGTTTAATGTGCACTTCTCGTGCTGTGTTTTGTTTAGCTCTTGAAGGTGAAAAAGAACGCAATAACCTTAAAACATCAGTGAAATTTTGGTCCTCATTCAGATGAGGTCCACTACACTTATGAAAGTTACAAAAGTTATTTAGTCAAGAATAGTGTGCCATCTTTTATTTGATTAGCATTAAAGTGCAGACAGCAGCGCTAGGATTATGCAACAGACATTATACAGCTCAGTGCCTTCATGCAGTTAATTAATAAACCATAGGTTTGTTATATCGGCCTTTTTCCTGATATAGCCGATATGCCGATGGTTGTAAATTAAGAAAAAATCGGCTGATAAATATTGGCGGCTGATACATCGATGCATCCCTAATAAATAAATATATATATATATATATATATATATATATATATATATGAAGTTCATTTGCAAAAAACGATAACGATAAACGATTTTTTTTTTCTCCAGAAATCACGTTTTTTATATTTTGCATTAATCGTAATTAATGCGTAATATCAATCAAACTGCAGTTGGGTTGTTTTGATTAAGTAATAATAACTTAAACAAATACAGGTAATTTACAAAATTGAAGTTCATTGAAAGTAGGGCTTTGCGATATGGACAAAAAAAGAAAGAAAAAACGATTTCTTTGATCAATTTTGCGATTTCGATTTTAATCACGATTTTGACACACACAGACATGCTTTACAGTCATAAATGCATTCAGTGTGAATTTGAAACATATTTCCAAAAGAAAACCAATTAGAGCTTTATCAAAAAGCTGTAACATGTCTCTAGAACAGACATGAGGCAAAATAATCAAGTAAAGGTGTAACTGTCTCTAGTAGGGCTGTGCAATATATCGAAATATCGCAAAAGTACATATCGCAATATGCATATCGCTACGGCTTGCAATATTTGGGGCCATGAACAAAAGACAAAGAGAAAATCACTCACTGCTCTTACCTAAATAATTTTTGTAGCTTAAATAAGAATCAGTGCATATTGAATTCAAAGAGTAAATACTAAGCAGTGTTTTATTTTTCCGTTTTATTATTCAGTTCCTAAACTCATGTTAAAATGATTACACTAATGTTAAAATGACATTTTTATGTAATGCTAGAGTAAAACACTACCGTTCACTTTCAGAAGTTGTTTTGGGGGTGCTTTCTTATTAGAATTAGAATCAGAATCTGAATGAGCTTTATTCACCACTTAAGTGTGCGCAAACACAAAGAATTTGTTGTGGTTTTACGGGAACTCTTGGTACATACATACAAATAACCATATATATATATATGACACAAGATACTTATAGAAGTTCACAGAACTGACTCAGCAACAGCTGAGTAAAACTCTTTTTTTTTTTTTAAATCTGAGCATGTGGCACTTTAAGCATTATCGTATCGCAT
>NW_015505666.1:364157-432194 GCF_001515645.1 Sinocyclocheilus grahami | reverse complement strand
TTTTATTATTCAGTTCCTAAACTCATGTTAAAATGATTACACTAATGTTAAAATGACATTTTTATGTAATGCTAGAGTAAAACACTACCGTTCACTTTCAGAAGTTGTTTTGGGGGTGCTTTCTTATTAGAATTAGAATCAGAATCTGAATGAGCTTTATTCACCACTTAAGTGTGCGCAAACACAAAGAATTTGTTGTGGTTTTACGGGAACTCTTGGTACATACATACAAATAACCATATATATATATATGACACAAGATACTTATAGAAGTTCACAGAACTGACTCAGCAACAGCTGAGTAAAACTCTTTTTTTTTTTTTAAATCTGAGCATGTGGCACTTTAAGCATTATCGTATCGCATATCGAATATCGCATTATTTAATGAGTTATCACATATCGCATTTTTCTTCAATATCGCACAGCCTTAGTCTCTAGAATAGACATATGGCAGAAAAAAAGAAGAAAAAAATCCTGTGTCCAGGGATTTTTTTTGCCATGCATTGGTCATAGAGCTCTTTGTGGCGTTGCCTCAATTGTTGAACTAGATTTGTTGTGCCAAGTTCACACGTACTCCGTCTGCAGTGCGTATACAGTATGTGTATGCGGTGCAGAAGCAGAAATTTCCGTGCCAATCCATGTTATTTTTTACTGCGAATAATTAATAATTTGAAAATCGTTCAAAATTTTTCGATACCGATACTTTGACTTCGATACCAGTTCCTGAACGATACTTTTTCCGATACCAATTTTATGAAATCAATTTTAACAAGATTACATTATCTAAAAAAAAAAAAACTTTGGTTTTATTTTTCAGCTCGTTGATGTTTATACAAACTCAAAGACTCATCTCCTGAGCCACTGCACAAAGGAACAAAATGTAACCAACACAATAAATCAGTGCAAAATAGTTTTAATAAAGCTCAAATAGTCTTCAGTTTACACATCTGTTAGGCTACATTTACACTAGTTAGTGTTCGGTTTAAAACGCATAGCTCAGACAGAATCATGATTTCTATTTATTTTCCACTGATTTACTGATGAGCATTAGCAGCTTCCAGCGCTGTCTGCTTGTGTTCTCTCTTCCATGATCGCTGCTCTGACTCGGAGGTAATTACATATTTAATTTCAGCTACATTACATGGCCAAAACACACATTAGATGGCAGGTCCGGATTTACCTATTTTCGTGACGTAGAAAAAATTTTTTTGGGCGCCCTTCCCTATTAATATAATAGACCTAATATTACCACCCAAGCAAACAAAAATATTTCTTAATCAGTGGAAACCGATACAGTGTTTTCTATCGGAATAAGTGCTTGCGTTCAGTCAATAAAAATCTAATAGTTCTTAATTTGTTTGAGAACTGAGAAAAACCATTCCATATAGTCGTCCCACATAACCACCTACGGGAGTGCATTATTTCTCTAATAATTTTAACGGCCTGGAGTCCCACTGTGAAGCATGGGGGTGGAAACATCATGCTTTGGGGCTGTTTTTCTGCAAAGGGACCAGGACGACTGATCCGTGTAAACGAAAGAATGAATGGGGCCATGTATCGTGAGATTTTGAGTGAAAACCTCCTTCTATCAGCAAGGGCATTGAAGATGAAACGTGTCTGGGTCTTTCAGCATGACAATGATCCCAAACACACCGCCCGGGCAATGAAGGAGTGGCTTCGTAAGAAGCATTTCAAGGTCCTGCAGTGGCCTAGCCAGTCTCCAGATCTCAACCCCATAGAAAATCTTTGGAGGGAGTTGAAAATCTGTGTTGCCCAGCGACAGCCCCAAAACATTACTGCTCTAGAGGAGATCTGCATGGAGGAATGGGCCAAAATACCAGCAACAGTGTGTGAAAACCTTGTGAAGACTTACAGAAAACGGTTGACCTCTGTCATTGCCAACAAAGAGTATATAACAAAGTATTGAGATGAAATTTTGTTATTGACCAAATACTTATTTTCCACCATAATTTGCAAATAAATTCTTTAAAAATCCTACAATGTGATTTTCTGGATTTTTTTTCTAATTTTGTCTCTCATAGTTGAGGTATACCTATGATGAAAATTGCAGGCCTCTCTCATCTTTTTAAGTGGGAGAACTTGCACAATTGGTGGCTGACTAAATACTTTTTTTCCCCACTGTATATATATAAGTAAATGGTGTTCTTTGGAACTTCCTATTAATCACAGATTTCTGAAAAAAATTATATTGATAATAAGAAATGTTTTATTCAGCACAGAAATAAATTTTGATTTTAAGATATAGTTAAGGTGAAAAGTTATTTTAAATTCAGATTTCAAAAACTTTAAAAAAGAATTGTCCCAAACCTTTGAACGGTAGTGTATATTATATGTATAGTGGATCACGATTGTTTTTTGTTTTTGTTTTTTCAGGATTCAGCATTATGAAAATATCTCATGCTAGTTTTGTCCAGGAAATTCTTGTAAAAGATTCTTGTTTTACAGGTTCATCATTATATAGCCATAGATTGTAGGGATGTAACGATTAACCGCAAGCCGGCTGAAAATCGATTCAAATATGTGACGATTCAAATCGGTTGAGATGCTAAACAAATTGCGATTCATTTAGGGGTAGGAGTTTATATGAATGCATGTCTGAGGGGAACTTACTGTCTTTGGAAAAGTTTAGATGGTATTTTTTCTTTTCATCTTGCCTCTGTAAAATGCATATTAAAGTTCTTAAAGGCTTTAAGCGCCACCTGCTGGCAGAGAGTGAATCTGTGTCTCATTCAGTTCGTCTGCTGTGTTTCATGCAGATATTTTTACGTATAGTTTCACAAAACTGAAGTCAGACCATTCTGTTTTTGCTTCAAATTTAGAAATTATACAATGTAATTTAGATTTAAAAAATCATCATGTTGCATGTATGCAGCATCTTTGTTTGGATAATGATTATTATTTTGTTTAATGACTATTGAACATAATTATATCATTGTTTGGAAATGATTGCCTCTCATTTTAAATGGAAAGAGCACAGACAAAGCCTTTTGTTTATATGAAGATATTTCTTTTATTTGTGTTACTTATTTATTTGATTTGGGGCTTGTTTTAAAATGTGAATTTAGTTTTATTTACATTTACATTATATTTAAATTTTGTTATTTAGCAGACGCTTTTATCCAAAGCGACTTACAAATGAGGACAATAGAAGCAATCAAAACTAACAAAAGAGCAATAATATACAAGCAATAATAAAAGGACACATTTATTTATAATTTGTCTTGAACCTCATTTTGTAAAAAAATTAATCATGAATCGAATCGTGAGTTGAGTGAATCGTTACATCCCTAATAGATCCCTTTGAACTTACAGGTTACAGGACAGGTGTAGTAGCTTTTGGGAATAGGTTTGTGACACTGAGATTGTAATATCCACTTTTTGGCACAAGTTCTCAGATGCCAAGTAGACAATCTTTCAGGTGTAGAGTAAAGCATAGTACAGCAGTTCTCAGATGAACGGCGTCTCCAGACTCAAGCATTCCACAGGTGATATCAGATTCTCATTAGTCATATGGGTGTGAGTTTCCAAAGGGCTTTAAGGTTCAGCCCTGTGTCTCTCTCACAGGACTCAAAGTGTCTTGATTAAGTTTTAATGACTGTCAATTTAACCCTTGAAGACTTGGTTTCGGATGAAACACTGCTCTAATTCCGGGTATATACACCGACTACATTATTTTAGGTCCGATTTCAGGATTTCCGCAGGGTCTTAAATTTAGTTGTATCAAATTTAAGGCCTTAAAAAGTCTTAAATTGTACAAGAAAGTCTTAATTATGATTTCAAGAGGTCTTAAATTTGGGGACGGAAAGACCAGTTATATTTCTACCAAACGCGCCACCTGCTGGCAGAGAACGAATGTGCAATTTCAATAAAACTGTTGTTTTGATCAGAGTTCAGACAAATGTGAAAATCCACCCATGTTTTTACACTGCAAACACGCAGAGCTTTAAATGTGAACTGGTGGATCGATAAGAAAACAATACATTATAAAAATCTTAATGGGGTGGGCTATGGGCTGCGATAATCGTAATTGTAGTTCTAACGATGTGCGATTTGACATTATGGAGTATATTGCGAAAAGCAAACAAAACATACCTACAGAGTGCATGCATACATTACGTGATGAAGTCTAGTAAGTTAACAAAGTTAACATAGGTTATGCATTTAGAGTGCCTTTCATTGCATGAATCAGTCTAATGCATTTAGAATTATCACATAATTCAAGATATGGGGGCAGAAAATGTATATATTTATATCATTTCATATAGTTAATATCACACGAAGAGTGCCGTTTTTTTTCCTCAAAGTCAGCATGATTACAAATGTGATATTGATTTTATATAACAGTTCAATAAACAATTATTGCCTGCTTTTGTTCGCCAACAAAAATTATTCCAAACAAAATGACGGTGTTTCGTTCCTGAATGAATCAACCGTTTAAATGATTCACAATGAATCGCAATGACTCACTTATTAACTGTGACTTGCTGCCACCTGCTGGTGGTTTTAACTTCACATTTAAAGTATCTTTTAATTTTTAAAATAATTTCAAACATCAGTTTTGAATGTTTTAAGTTTAAAATATCAAAACATTATTTATGCATTTGTAACTGCAGGTTAAAGTATTCTCTGTCCCTCTGATCCGCATTAAACAGTGTGTACATGCATCTAAATGCCACTTCAGATGCAGCTTCTGTGTTTTCTCTGCATTGCAAAGATGAATTCTGTTGATACTGATTTCATTTGCTTGGTAACAGCCCGAATGCAAGAATTTGACTCAAAAGATGGTGCACACTTTTAGAAAAAATGGCTTACTGGTAAAAATACCCATAAAATGTGTTGGAAAAGATTAATTTATATCACTGCTGTGAACTGACCACACAGAATATGAAGAATATCAAAAATTCAGGAGTCAGCTGTCCATAGTAGTCCAGCACAATAACACACTCAGCGAAATATCATCTAATTATCGTTATCAATAAAATCCCAGAAAATATAATTTTTTGTCAATATTGCACACCCCTAATTTAGGTTATTTAATTTATATAATTTATTCATAATAATTGTTTAAATTAATAATGAATACTTTTGACTCATCCACTTTCTTAAAAATGGTTTAAAAGCTGAAATGTAACATTTATCATTTGTTTTTGTGAAAACTTGTATCTGAACTGTAAATTATGCTTTTTACAGTCATTTTAGAGTTTAATATGGTACTATAGGCATTGCCCTACCCCGCTTATATGGTATTAAATTTATTTGTGCAGGTCTTAAAAAAGGTCTTAAAAGGTCTTACATTTGTGCTTAAAAATCCTGCAGAAACCCTGGATTTTCACATGCAGACAGTTTTCTAGAGGTCACCACAAAATCCCAAAATCTGTAAAAGTATGAATTATCAAATTATTTTTCAGCTTTGCCATCACAGAAATAAATGACATTTTAACATATGCAATTTACAACTCTCGTATAATGTGCAAACCACAGCAACTTCATGATAACCAAAAACAATCTTGTAGTATGAAAGGAACAGAGATCCAGCAACTTTGAAAATCGGTATTACCCGGCCAGTTAAATTCATGAATGATGCATACCTTTGAGATATAATACCATGATAATACTACGCTAAATATCATTGGGCAGTACAAGCTAAAAGACAGCATAAACACTGTCTGATCATGTAATAAGAACTGTGATTTGATATTGAAATTGCAAGGCACTGTCTTTTCTAATGTCGTGCAAAGAGAGTGTTTACTGAAAACATTGCGAGTGCCTAACCAGCAGTGTTTGTGTTGATGTAAGATCGTCCTCTGCCATACTGAAGGTTAAGGGTACTGTATTATATGTAAATATTGTAGTTCTGACGTTAGTAACTATATTTAAACAAAGTTTGTGACTTGGTTGATATTTACATTAAAACACTTCTTATTTAAGATACATACACTTTCAGGAAACCTTTCATGGTTCAATTAGTTGTGCCTAGTAGCATTCAAAACTCTGGGGTCAGTAAGTTTGCTTTAAAATGGTTTTGAAAGAAAACATCTCTTATGCTTACCATGGCTGAATTTATTTAATTAAAAATACAGTAAAAAAAAGTAAAATATTATTACAGTTTAAAATGACTTTTTCTAATTTCATTTATTTTGAAATTTAATTTGTTTCTGTGATGGCAAAGCTGCATTTTTAGCAGCCTTTACTCCTGTCTTCAGTGTCACGTGATTCTAATATGCCGATTTGCAAAATGTTGAAAACAGTTATGCTGCTTAATATTTTTGTAAAAACAGTAGTGCATGATATTTTTTCAGGAGTTTTGCATTAATAGAACAGCATTTTTTCAAAAATAAATATTTTGTAACATTAGCAACACTGACATGTCTTTACTGTCCCTTTTCATCATTTTATTGCACCTTTGCTGAATAAAAGTATTCGTTTCTAGCAAAAATAAATATTGCTGACCCAAAATTTGAATAATAATGTACAAGCTTGCTTTAATAATAATAATAATAATAACAACATGCAGCAGATTTCCACAGGGTTGGAACAAGTGCTCACAAAGTTTTTGTTAATTTGGTAAATACTTTTGTCTACCAATAAGAATGCAGGACTTTCATCTCCAGTTAACACATTTTGCCATGTTTAAATGAATTCTGCAATCTGTGCGGGAAGTCTGTCTAGGCTTGGTCATACTGATATCTAATAAAAAAAAATTGTTTCACCTAGCCATACAGGTTTGTTTGCCATTGAAATGTGGTGGTGTAGGACAGTTAGTCTTCGTTACATGACCATTGTGGAAGGTTACATGGTGAAGTGATACAGTTTTTCAAAAACACAAAACTGTTGTCACCGTGAGCATTACATGATGTCTCTTTCTACTGATTTGTTTACTCCTGTGTACTCGATTGTCTCACTACCAGTGCTTTGGCTAATTGCTAATTAACTGAGTGTGTAGATTATTTATGTTCCAGCCTAATTGATCCTGTTTCCATGTGTCTGTGTGTGTGTGTAGGAAACACAGCGTTTGTTGGCAGAGCCGGTGCCAGGTATAAAGGCAGAGCCAGATGAGGGGAATGCTCGCTACTTCCATGTGGTCATCGCCGGACCTCAAGACTCCCCCTTTGAGGGAGGAACTTTTAAACTTGAACTCTTTCTTCCTGAAGAATATCCCATGGCAGCTCCGAAAGTACGCTTCATGACTAAAATATATCACCCCAATGTAGACAAGCTGGGAAGAATATGTCTAGATATTTTGAAAGGTGAGAGACTTTCTAAATAACAGATAATCATGCTGATTTTAGTCATCTTGACCTAAACACGAATGTCATTAGTGCTTAATGCTTTAATTCTGCTATAATAACTCACACTTTCTTGAGACATGGAACAAAACATGATTCATCATTTTATCTGCCATTGGTCTTTAAAATGGCAACATTTCTCTTTTGAAGTTAATCAGTCACTAGATGTTTCATTATTTAGATTTCACATCCTGAAGGGCCCGTTTCTATATTTCACCTGCTGTGAACTGGAGTAATGGCTGCTAAAAATCTGCTTTGTCATCATGGGAATAAATTACATTTTAAAATTTTATTTTTTGTAATATTACTGATTTTACTTTATTGGATCAAATAATTGCAGCCTTGGTGAAAATAAGAGACTTGTTGACCCCAAACTTTTGAACATTGTTCACACGTTGTGTGTGTATGTACACATTAGGGGTTGAACGACTTCTGATTTTTTGAAGTCGACTTTTATGTAATGAAAGTCAAGTCGACTAGTCGCTGATGACGTCATTAATGAACAAATAAGTCTGGAGCTGTGACAAACACCTTGTGCACAGCTATGGCATATGACACAGCACTGCCCACATGGCTGTTGCTCCCATAACAGCTTTTTTATCAGTTCTTTTGTCTTTGGGCCATTATATTTCTCACAGATTTCTGCTCATTCTAAATAAGATACAGATAAAGTAGCACAGTAAAGATTAGATTAATATGAATGCATTAGTGAGTTCGATTGCGTGTGTGAATTAATTCTACCTGGCAGCATCTCTCTACTAGTAGTGAAGCTGTGGAATTTAGTTAAGAAATATATGCTTGAACTTTTCAGTTTCTAAGCTATTTTATTGAGAAATCACAGAACAGTGTTGACAATACATTTCCACGCTGAATGACTCTATGCGCATGATGTGCACTACTGTCTGCAGCCTATGTGTGTGCGTTACAGTGCAGCAGCACATTAGATTAGAACGGCGATTAACTTACCTGTACAATAAGCTGTTTAAAACGTGCATTCTCCCGTTCAATTTCGAGCAGCCAGTAATATAATCACACATGTCTTGTGGAGCGCTTTCAGAGTATGCATTTATTTGTCATTTGAACTGTTTGGAAACGGAGCGTAAATGTGGAAGTCCTTCAAAGGTTTCTTATCCTGTTGCACCCTCTATAGGACCAGCGACTAGTCGACGTCAAGCTTAAAGCGTCATGGCAGAGCACCGAAGTCGACTAATCGATTAGTCGGTGCAACCCCTAGTACACATACAATTATACTAAATGGCTACTTCATTTAGTACATGCGTGATATGCAAGATATGATTGTTTCTGTGTGATGGTGAAAATTCAATAGCTATAGCTAAAAATGAGCTTGGAAAAACCTTTGTTCTCGGTTCATTTATTCATCAGTGTGAATGCTAGACTATCAATATTTACAGTAATTATATTATAGAATTGGTTGTGTTTGTATCTGACAGTGTTTGCTCATATTGAGAGAAAACAGAAAATAGAAGCAGAAGTTTTCCAAAGCAAAAACACATACTTGAAACATTTAACATTTTTATCCAAAATAATTCCTTGCTACATAAAATGTTATTATTATTTTAAAAAAAATCATTTCTGTAGTGTCACAGTACTAACAAAACAGTAGATAGTAAAAATTATAAATATCATTTTTTCCCCCTTCACTCTTGGTTGAAGTAGGCATTAAAATGTGCTGATAAAATGGGGAAATTAGGATTTTGTCCCTCGAGTAGTCTGTGGGAGAAAAATGAATATGAGAGTTATGATTTCTGGGGAAAGACTAATTTTATCTTTACCTCCGAGAAATGGCAGTTTGAGTCTTACATTTTATAGCTCACTTACATAACATGCACATAGTGTGAAAGATTTGCCCATTTAATCTCTGTTGGAAGATTGAGGATGTCAGATCACACTTTTTTTTCTTTTTTGTTTGTTTGTTGTGAACAATCATTTGAGTACAATCATGTAGCATATTTCAAGTTACATACAATACTCAATGCAACCATGGAGTATCTTGTACAATTATGTACAATTACCTGGTATGTTTTAACTATAAATGATACTCCACCTTCATTAAATTGTTTCAAAGTATAACCTGTTTTCCTTTTTACAAAGAAAAGTAACATAAAAAAAAACTATATACATCCAGGGAGAGAACATGTGTCCTGATTCAATTCCATCCAGAATGACCTCAAATGACCTTCATTATGTATATAGATATTAAGCAAAATACATGCATATTCGCAAACATGTACACACACAAGCATATATTATATGACATGTATCTTTCTATATATTGATCATCCTTTATTTATTTATAGCAACAAAATCAGACCTTCTTTCTGATATATATTCAACCCATTTTCCCAGAAAGGCATCCTTCTTTAAATTAACCAAAAAAACTTTTCCATTGTATAAATCTCTATGGTCACATCTATCCAATCATCTAAAGTTGGTCTCTCTTGTTTTAACCATTTACGTGTGATTGGTTTCTTACTGGCTGCCATAAGCACACCCATCAGGTATTTATTATCTGCTGTTACTATATCTGGACATACACAGCCAAAATACAACAATTTGCTTTCTGAAGGTATGTCTCTTCTAAAAATATATTAGTGCCTCCTGTATTTCTTTCCAGTATTCTTGAATATGTTGGCATTCCCAAAATATATGATAATGGTTTCAGATCACACTTTTGACCCCACAGAGAATGATTCTCTGCTCGACTGTCCAGGATTTGGTACATATGGAAGCTAGCTGCTACATTTCTGCTAATGCTCTTTCTCTTGTTTATCTCTCTCCATGGCATGATGTCTCACAGATAAGTGGTCTCCAGCCTTGCAGATCCGCACAGTGCTGCTATCAATCCAGGCATTACTAAGCGCTCCCAACCCTGATGATCCTCTAGCAAATGACGTTGCAGAGCAGTGGAAGACTAACGAAGCTCAAGCCATAGAGACAGGTGGGTGCTGGTTAAATGCATTTAAAGGGATAGCTGATTCTTAAAAAGAAAATTCTTTAATTTTCTGATGAAAAGATAAGTTTGAGTTTGGCTTATGATTCAGCATTTCTTCTCTCGGTTCTGAGAAAATATTGCAAAATATAAACCCGCAATTCTGGGAAAAACTTGTGTAGTGATGAGAAACTCAAAATGATAAACTCGGTTATAAACCCAGACTTGCAAGATGTATACCTGGAATTACAAGATATGCATTTTATAATTGCATTGTCTCTCATAGTTGAGGTATACCTATGATGAAAATTACAGGCCTCTCTCATCTTTTTAAGTGGGAGAACTTGCACAATTGGTGGCTGACTAAATACTTTTTTGCCCCACTGTATATTAGAATTCTAAATTTACATGTCGAAATTTTGACTTTTTCTTTGAATTTACATCTCTCAACTCTTTTTTTTTTTTCTTTTCTTTTTTTCTCCCCTCTCTCCACCACAGAATAAAATATAAAAAAGTTGTTTCATAATTCATACTTTTTTTTTTCTCACAATTGCGAGTTAACATCTAACTATTCTGAGTTTATATCTCGTAATTCTGAGTTTATATTAAAAAAGGGATTTAAAAATTGTGGTGAGGAAAAGTCAGAATTGTGAGATAAAAAGTCGCAATTACCTATTTATTTATTTATTTATTTATTTTTAATTCCGTGGCGGAAACAGGTTTCCATACATTCTAAACCTTGACTGACTTCTGCAGAACACAAAATATTTTAAATATTTTTTTTCGCATATAATGATAATGAATTGCTTCCAGTACTGTGTATGTACAACAACAGTCTTCAAAAAAAATTTCTTGTGTGTTCAACAGAAGAACATCATAAAGGTTTAGAATGGCATGAGGAATCCATCTCTGTACTTTGATACATCTGTTAAAAGATGGAATGAATAATAGATATTGCTAATATTTGTTTTAAATTCACTTAAATCAGAGGTTTTTCTCTGGGTATTCAATAAGCTTTAATAACTTTAAGAGGCCAGTGATAGTCTGTGTGTCCCAGAGGCCTTAATCCATAATGATGCTCTTGCGAAATAGTTCTGATCTCATGTAGCTGCCTTCGAAGCACATTGTTTTGCTGTTATTAATTGCTTTTTACAGTTAGTCGTAATGAATTGGAAAAATCTGCACCCTTTTTGTTCACACAACTGGAGTTGAAGTCAGCTTTGTGCTGAAGATACCAAGTAATTTATCTCTACATGGATTTAAGTATGAGAGAAAACACTTCCGGGTGTATTAACTCTGCATTTGTTTGTCTTTTTCAGCCCGAACATGGACCAGGCTTTATGCCGGAAACAATATTGAAGTCTAGAAATGTATGTGGGGGGACGAAAAGAGAAAAAAAAGCAAGTCAGGAGTGAAAACAACTCCATGTTCTGCCAAGACTTACTCATTTTCATGTAAAGGACACAGTCTTAGGAAACAAAATTATGATAAACTGTAAAGAATATATTAACACAAGTAAAAAAGAAAACTTCAGACAATTTGTGATTTAAATGCACATTAGTACAGAAAATGTCTTTGTCCTGATTCACTGCTGTTGAGATGCATGGGCAGATGATCTACTCATAAGGCTTTCTTTTACAGTGGTTAAGGAGGTAGCCGCAGACTTCTGCTATGAAGCGTGCATTAAAACTGACTGTCATTTGTCTGTCCCTTTGTTTGTTTGTTTTATTTTGTGGGAGGGTGATAACTTTTTATATTTCTTTTAACCTATTTTCCCCTCTAATTGCTTTTTTTTTTTTTTTACACTGAGGAGCAGCAGACTAGCCCCCGTTTAGAGCACCCTTTCAGTCAAACTGCAGACTTACCCTGATAGAAAAGGTAGATAGAAAAACCCTAGCAAAAAAGTGTACGTTCACTAAAACGGAAATGAGACGCCAGATTTAAACCACATGCAAACAGTAATTTCACCTGGGAAATGGTTCAACTGGAAGGTCCTTCCACCATCAAAGAAACCATTAAAGATGTAAACCCTAATGTAGACTTGATTTGTTTTGGACTACGGGCAAGGTAGAGCTAGAGTGAAGGGAGATTTTGCGTAATATTTCTTTTAGTATAACAATTTTGTTAATGTATACGGTTTTAGTGTTTTTTTTTTTATCTATCTTGCCATCGCTGTACTAATTGCACTCTTGAAATGCGTGCTTTTTATTTTCTTGTGTCCATCACAGTCCAGTGCATTAAGATTCATTTGTCTGTTTCTTCCTTTAAGCATTTATTTTGAAATGCCATGGTTGCAGTGGAGGGGGGCTGGAGAAGAATTATGAATTGTTAGATTTTAGTAAAGGGGTGAGGGGTGGGAATATTTGCAGAAACATTGCAAAAGATCAATAAAGGCTTTGTCTCAATTTCCACGATTGGTCTTTGGTTAAAACGTCAATTTCAACTGTGTTTGTAAGTTCCTGCTTTCTATAGAAAGGGGGAAAAGATCCTGCTTTTTAAAATGTGATGACAACAGTCCACACACATATTTCTGTTCTTTCTGTAAATAAAATCTGTTGATTAATAAGAAATATTTATGGTGGTGGTTTTATTACATTTCCGAGAATGACTAACACGTTAAATGCTCATTTGTTTTTCCATGTCTGCTGTTTTCCTGCCTCTCAGATTGCTTTCATAGGCTGGAGAAAATATTAGTCACAGCATAATGTTTATCGTTACTCCAAAATAACCTGTGGTCAGTTATAGATTTACTTCTCTTAAACAAGTACCCTTTTAAGTTATGAAGATTGCTGTTGTGCCTATATAGGTGATGTCTGCATTAAACTTTATCAACCGTTAATATTGAATAATTTATTAAATATTTAAATCAGTGTTTCCCATAAGGTTTCTCCTACAATATTTCGTGAATCGGTTCTTTGACTGGCCGGAACTAGTTAAAACACGATTATTTAGCTCCAAAGTTGTAGCACGTTTTAGTAAAACGATTTGTGTTGTTAAATTATTACACAATCAACTGATAAATGTTCCCAGTACGTTTTATTTGTATCATTTCCGCTCTTCGACTATTAAAGCAAGAGCTCAAGTCATATCGTCGATTCACTCTTGGTTTATCAAGTCGAACCTGTCAGAAAAAGTTGGTTTGCTGTTCAATAAGTCGGTGAGGGGTTGATTCGAGAACATCAACATCAAAGAGTTAAAATAATGAATTATTCTTAAAATAATAAATTGCTCTCTGCACTCTCAAACGATTGTATTTATTCAGGGTACCAGCAGATGGCGCCAGAACAACACCACCACAATCTCTGTTATAACGCTGCAGCGCGGCTTTTGTCTCTAGTGTTACTTTGAATCAATAACTGCTGACATTTGTATATAAATTATAGCGATGCAGCATTGTTTAATTCCACCCTCTTCTAACGCTCGTGAATCAATTTCCTCTTTTGTCTGGCGGCTGGGATGATGTCTCATTCATATTATCAAAAAGGGAAACGCCTATCTGTTGATGGCATCTTGGGTTTGTAACGCAGATCCTATTGCAGCTGATTTAAAGCGACTGCGCAGAGCTGGAGAGCCGCAGCAGAGGAGTGTTCACACAGCACCAACCAGCCAGCATGCTCACGACGAGAACACCTCAACTCACAATCTCCGCTGTCAAGAGAGGAATTATGTCTTCAACGTGAGGCGCTTCTTATAAATGCAAACTGTATGATCAGCCTGGAAGATCTGGGACGACTTTCAGCTCTTGGCCTGAGAGGCAGCTGCGTTGCGCGTAGGATCCAAAAACTAGGCAACCGAGAACACTTGTATTCTTGTTTTGTTCGGAGAAAACCCCACATGATGAAATTTAAGCCCAATCAGACAAGGACGTATGACGGAGAGGGCTTCAAAAAACGAGCAGCCTGTCTGTGTTTCAAGAACGATCGGGAGGACGAGGTAACGCTGAGAAAAGTGGTTGGTGGTTTACATGTAGTAGTACTACTACTACTGTCGCCTTCAGAGACGTCAGAAATAGATATTACAAGCCGGTTTTCAATTGTATTCCTTGTTCCTAACTATATATTTTACAATACAATGACTATTCCTTTAATTAATGTAAGCCAACCAATAGTGACTAGAGTCATTGATGCTTATCTGTTAACACTTTACAATAAGGTCCCATTAGTTAAACGTAGGCTGGTAAATAACTTAATTGTTAGTTCACTAACGTTAACAATTGGAACCATCCAATAGTGACAACAGGTCAACTCAATTACTTAATAGTCACTAGTAGTGATGTGTAATTATTCCACTGCAACATTGCCATTGATTGTTATATGTATCTGTGGCAGGTATAAACTACTATCTTCTGACCTAATCCAGTTTACTAGTAACTATTCAATAGTACTGCTATTTAGCCTATTTCTTAGTTACTAATATAGTATCCATTCCAGTTTTACTTGTACTTGTGCTAGTGACTAGTATCTATCCCACCTCTATAACTTGTTTTCATTTCCTATTTTACTAGTTAGCTGTTCATGGATAATTCAATAAAAATCGTACTAGTAAAAAAAAGAATACATGCTGGCAGTGCTATAAACGCTGAGTTTGTGCTAGTAACTAATAATATTAAAAATAAAGTTAATTTGAATTTCAAGACTTACTAATATTAATAATTTTTCAATATTAAAAGTTGTATCTGCTAATATGTATTTGACTTGAGCTTACATGAGCTATTGTTAACTAACCTTTACTAATAGGAAATTCTCGTAAAGTGTATAAGTATACCTAAATAAGTAATAATAACATAAACATAGATACTAGTTCATTTTAAGGACAGAATGTTTAAATGGCTTGCCATATTTCATCCTTTTTAACTCCCTAAAGTAAATCCTAAAGAAAAATCACAATGATAAGACTCTTATGGGTGGTTCTCACGACCACTAATTCATGATTCATGTCTAGAAATATATGACTCTGCATGGAGGACTGATGGCAGGTGTTATAAATGGAATCAATGAGATCAGCTCACTAAAAGCCAGCAGTGAGCTTTACTCCTGAGTAATGACAGCTGTCCACAGCAGGTAGCAATTGACCTTCTGCTTAAGACATGATTTCTCATCCAGATCATATCTCACAGTTGTTACACATTCTCCAGTTTAATGTTTTCATGTTTTTTGCGGTTTAAGGTATTTGTATACTGTTTTGTATTCTATATGAGAGAGAGAGAATAAGGGGACACAATGTTCTTAATCAGCAGGGTTGTTGCCTAATTATTTTTTAAATGTACCACATCAGCCAATGCTAGTATGAGATTTTGTTTTCATAGAGCTAGTTTGATTGGTCTGCCACAGGTTTGATAAGTATTTATTAAAAGCAAGACTCAGTTGATGTTGATATATGTAGTTTTATAGAGGCTCTATTTAGTGCATACTAACTAAGGGTTTTATGATTGTTTGACATGTACAGTCAATTTATGCAACTTCATGCACAGGATGTTCAAAATGTCAAATGGATAGTTACGAAGGAGAAAAGGTGATTACCCAAAAATTAATCACTTATATAATTTACTCGCCCTCATGTATTTCTAAACCATGACTTTAAAAAATTTATATTCGGTCTCTCGTTGAGAATTCTGAAAGAGCAGTTACTATGAAATTTATTACTCGTAACATTTTGCGACATCCTTGAAAGTAGGTTCTGCTTAGACTAAAAATACTGTCTATTATGAAACATTTCAGCCACAGTCGAGGTGTTCTTGACTTCTGAGACGAGGGCTTGACCTAATGTGGGTAGTGCACTCAGAAATTACAGGAAAATGCTGTTGTATACACAAACACTCCCCCATAGATGTCTTCTTTTCCTTAAATGAGCTCGAACTTGTTCAAACTACCAAGTCAGTGTATTTTTAATTAAGAAGTACCACTAGAGCTGTTGAAGTTTGGTGACATAAGACATGTTGAGGCATGGGCGCTTCAGACCCTGAATATTCTGCATTGCAACAGGACCTGGTCTCCCAGGTCTCTCCTCCATGTGATTAGCACTGAGATGGGGGAAGAGAGGAGGTAAGTTACACTATGTTCTGAGGCTCCAAGTGACCTATCAGCAGCAATTTATAGAACCAGAATGACAGCACTCACTCTCCCCTGACGGACTCCTTTTCCCACTTTTGATCAGTCTTTTTCTGTCTAATTGATTCAGTCGGTTGCATTTTTTTAATCCTCCTATTTGGGGAGAATTGTACTTCTTTTTTTGTCTATTTCTATTGACTCCTGATCATTTTAATAGTTGAGTATAGGAACTCGGTCTACTGTGGACGTCAGTACATTCCTGTCATAGCAACAGTTAGCCGAGTACAGGCGACAACATTGCACATCCTCGAGAAGTCCGTCAGCTCGTCTGCTCTTTGTGCTCCTGTCCTACAGCAAGACCTCACAAAGACCCATAATAATAATAGCTGAATCTTCACATTTTTCTAAAAAAGTGAAAAAGGTACTTTGCTTTTCTAAAGCTCACTGCTATAATGGTCTGGTTGGTGTTTTGGATGGTTGTGAGGGCAATGTTATGCATTTGCTAATGTGTTCTGAGTGTTTGATTTTTACATTTTCTGAAGAAAGTGCAAAACACAATGCTAGGATATTGATATGCAGTTGCTAATGTATTTTAATTGGTTTGTGAATCAATATCTGCAAAAAAAGAGTATATATATATACAGTCATGGCCAAAAGTTTTGGCAGTGACAAAGTTTGCTGCTTAAGCTGTTGTGGTGTTCATTCACATCGTTTCTAGATTATTGTGTAGAGTGATCAGATGCATTTGAAATAATTGCTAAAAGCTTCATTGGGCAAAAAAGGAACTTTCACAAAAAAAAACAAATTTCGCTGTTTTTTGATTGTGACACAAAATGACCAGCTAACATTAATTGACTAATCATATCAGCAGCACATGTGAAAGTGTGAATGAGTACTAGTCAGGTGAAATCACTATCATACTAATTAGATTGTAAGAACAGGCTGATTGCTATAAAAGGAGGGAAGAAACGCTTCCAATCATTGTGTTCTTGTTAGCAATAGTTATCTCCAAAGAAACACATGCAGCTAGCATCGCGGTGCATCAAAATGGCCTCACATGCAAGGAAATTGCTACAAAGAATATTGGACCTGAAAGAACCATTCACCGGACCATCAAAAACTTCAAGGAGAGAGGTTCGACTGCAGTGAAGAAGTCTTCAGGACGTCCCAGAGTGTCCAGCACGCGCCAGGACTGTCTCCTCCTGAGGAGTCAACTATGGAATCGTGTCACCAGCAGTGCAGAGCTTGCTCAGGAATGGCAGCAGGTTGGTGTGACAGCATCTGCACGCACAGTGAGGCCAAGACTTTTGGACAACGGCCTGGTGTCAAGAAGGGCAGCAAAGAAGCCACTTCTCTCCAAGAAAAACATCAAGAACAGACTGAAATTCTGCATGAAGTACAAGGATTGGACAGCAGAAAACTGGTGTTATTTTCTCTGATGAAGCTCCCTTCCGACTGTTTGGGACATCTGGAAAATCGATTGTTCTGAGAAGAAATGGTGAACGCTACCATGAGTCCTGTGTTCTGCCAACAGTGAAGCATCCTGAGACCATGTGTGGGGTTGCTTTTCAACCAAGGGAGTGGGCTCTCTCATAATTCTGCCCAATAACACTGCCATGAATAAAGAATGGTATCAAAAACGTCCTGCAAGAGCGACTTCTTCCAACAATCCATGAGCAGTTTGGTGGTGATCCGTGCATTTTCCAGCATGATGGAGCGCACCATGTCACAAAGCAAGAGTGATGAAGAAGTGTCTCGAAGATCATTACATTGAAATTTTGGATCCGTGGCCAGGCAACTCCCCGGATCTCAATCCCATAGAGAACCTGTGGTCAGTGGAAAAGGCGAGTGGACAAGCAGAAGCCCACAAATTGTGATCAACTCCGAGAACTAAGGCAAGAATGGATCGCCATCAGTCAAGATTTGGCCCAGAAGCTAATATCCAGCATGCCAGAGCGAATTGCAGAGGTTATGAAGAACAGGGGTCAATGCTGTAAATATTGACTCAATATATTTTTTTGCCAATAAAAGCCTTTTAAAACTTATGATATGCTTAATTTTTTTTTCAGTATACCATAGAAACATGTGGAAAAATAATCTACAAATACTGAAGCAGCAAACTTTGCAAAACACAAAATTTGTCACTGCCAAAACTTTTGGCCATGATTGTGTGTGTGTGTGTGTATATATATATTTATTATTTTATTTTTTTCATTCAGCAGACTCTTATCCAAAGAGACTTACAAATACAATGTATTTTTGCTACAAGTATACCCATGCTACTTAAGACTGGTTTTGTGGTCCAGGTTCACATATTTATAAATTTGTATACACTAATGTTTGGGGTCAATATGTATTTTTGAAAGTAACTGACACTTGTTATTCAGCAAGGATGCATTTAATTGATTAAGTGACAGTAAAGACTTTTACGTTGTTACCAGAAATTTCAGTTGTAAATAAATTCTGTTATTTTGAACTTTTTATTCATCAGTGAAACTTGGAAAAAAAAATTCACACTGTCCAAAAATATTTGGCAGTTTGATTAAATAATGACTTTAAAAAAAGTTTATGCATATACACACTGGAAAAGTCGCACTGAATTGTGGGATACAGTATTCCACACTGTGTGCTCTATTGTGCTTAATGTATGCAAAATAAATTGCTTAGTGTAGCAGCAATAAGTACACTATTTCGAACATAACCTATGATAAATCTGTGGGATTTTTTTTGCCTAATTTATCATTGAAACAATGTTACGTAAACATGACTGGTTGACTTTTCAATGTGGTTCTCTTGAGAGTGTGTGTTTACAATCAGAAAGAATACTGCTGATACAGTGCTTCTGAAAAATGTGTTTGTGTTTTTGGGTGTGCTTTTGGTTTGAGCCACTGTCATTCTCTCGCCCACTTATGACTTGTATTGAATGTGGTGGCTTTGCTTGTTTTAGTCTTTGGATGGAGTTGTCCTAAACAAAAGTAGATTTTATAACTCTAGCTATTGTTAAAGTGTACAAACATTTATGTTAGCGATAAGCTGTAATTTCAGGTCTATCACAAGCACCACATTCGCCTCAGGGACTTTATTGCAGTTTTTTAATTGTCAAGCTGGTTCGATAACAGTAATGCCAGAGTAGTGCTGGAGTAGTCATAGCAACAATGATCCTGTTAAATGCGAACATGATACAGTAGACTGAACCTGAACAATGACCCTTAAAACAAACCAGAATGAAACAGCACTCAGTTGCATGCTGTACGTGACTGATTTTAAGCCGTAAGCGTTTCCTCCTTTGGCTAGTGGCTTTACCTTTCAAACTTGCAAATGAAGTGAAAGGTTTGAAAGCATGAACTTCTTGGTTGCCAGATTTTGTGTCGACATGCTGTTATGCACGTTAGTTATTTTAGCACAGCAGTAGCTTCTCTGGTACACTAGCAACTGGAAGGTCATGGGTTCGATTCCCAGGAACACGCGTGTCAATCCACTGTAAGAAGTTTTACAGTATTTGTGAATCTTGTAATACTTATTATAAACTTGTCCACAAATAGTTTCACAGACTCTCCTGAAACCTCAAAAACAGCCCTGACCCTGATGCTTATTGTGACTGGAAGACAGCCACTGTTTGCTGGGGTGATAAGATTCGAGCTCTCTTCGGTCGTGTTTATGACGATGGGGCCACATGTGCCCCTCAGACTCATTCTGGGATTTATCATGCACTTCATCTTGAGTGTCAGTGGGACTCTGAACTGGGTCAGTGTGTCAGCAGATGCTCAGGACTGTGAAGGATTGGAGTAATAAAGCCAATTAATATTTGTATAATGGAGAAAAAGATTGATTAATTTATTAGACAGTTGTTTAGGGAATGTAATTCAAAAGAATGTGCTGTGTTTTTTTATGGTATAAGTCATAGAAACTGTTATCCATTTGTTTTGGCTTTCAGACAGTCCTTGATTCTGAATGTTTTCTTTATCCTTGATTTTGAACGTCATTAGCTGGTAGACTGATCTATAAACAGTAGGGTTGTGTACCATTTTAGAACTGGATTAAAATGCTTTTAAATTCTAATTCAGTTTAAATTTGAGTTTAATAAAAAAAACACTTTTTCAGTTATTTTATTAAGCATTTTATTTTAGTTAAACTTGATGTACTAAAATAACTAAAACTGAAATAAAAATGTATAAAAAAAGTATTTAGAATTGTTTTAAACCAATAATAGAAATAACAAAAACAAAATTAATAGAACTTAATACACATAAAATATAATTAAATATATTAGTATGGAAACTATAATAGCATCTCAGTGATAACAAAAATAATTAATTATTATTTAATAAATAATTATAAGTAACAAAAAGAATACTTGTATTTAAATTTGATTTAGAATTGAATGCAAAATTTGACATTTTAAAGTAAACGTTTAATTTATCATTTTTGAATTTACCCATTAATGCCGTCATATATCACTTTTTTGTAAATTAAATATTTATATATATTTATATTTGAAATGCCAACTGTAGGAGTGCAAGCTGTGGAAATTTAATTTATTAATTTCATAATTTGTGTTTAATTTATATACATATTCTCTAAAATTTTATACGCATCTATGAATTTATCTTTTTTTAATACCTTAACTTTTATGTTATGGGTATGGTGGAAGAAATTTCCCTGAATAAGATACTCACTCAATGTTATATATATATATATATATATATATATATTATATCAGTTAATATTTTTATGGAGGTATTGAACTTTATTTAATATTACATCACACATGCTATAATGTAGATGACACTTTTTGTGGTTTATTCATTTATCCGTTCCAAGGAAGACTGTATCAAAAGAGTAATCGAAATGGCTTTTATAGTTGTCAGTGGATGGAGAATTTTGCTTGCCATATCATATAGCCAAATATTGACTGCTTACTGGAATGAAAGTGCACTAAATTGCTAAAAATAAAGGTGAGCAACATTAATGCTAATTGCATCCTGCTTTCTATATTATGATGTTGTATTTTTATGTTTATATATTTATATTATTTAACAACTCTCTGATCCTGCATTAGTAGATATATTAGGTTTTCCCAACTTAAGGCTATGACTGAGCACTGTGAAGGCTGAACCTGTGAGATTTCTCCACTTCTCTCATGGTCACCTGGTCCGGCCGCAGCTGTTTTTGCTCCCACAACTCCTATCCCAAAGCAGAGCTTGACTCTCAGCAGACAGAATCTGTCACTATGGCTGAGGCAGCTGTTGCTGGTAGTTTATTTATAAGAAGTGATACCACAGATATACGATTGCCTTTTAGAAGAGTAGTGGAGAGTGACGGCATTCAGTGAGAGTAATGCAATGGAATCGCAGTAGCTCATTATGGAAGTAGAAATGCAGTCGTAATTCATATAGAAATCAGTAAAAATATTGCATTTGCTCTGTTAACATTTTTGTAAGTGATCAAGCTTGTAATTATCTGTCAGACGTCTGTCAGAACAACCACTTAAAAACTGCCCAGAAAAACCTAGTAACTTTTTAGCCCCTTAAAGGGTTAGTTCACCCAAAAATGAAAATTAGCCCATAAATTACTCAACCTTAAGTCATCCTAGGTGTATATGACTTTCTTCTTTCAGACGAATCCAGTCAGAGTTATATTAAAAATTGTCTTTGATCTTTCAAGCTGTTTAATGCCACTCAGCGGGTGTTGCAGTGCATCAGTCCAAAAGAAGTTAAATAAAAAGCGCCCATCTATTAAAAAAGTGTCTCACACAGCTCCGGGGGTGAACAAAGGCTTCCTGTAGCGAATCGATGCGTTTTTGTAAGAAAAATATCCATATTCAAAACGTAATAATCACTTTAATGTAGCTTGCGCCAACAGTTGTACACGGAAGCAGCTTCGGGCGGATGACGTAAGACGTTGGCGTAGCGCATGCGCCGCTCAGAAGTGACGAACGCGGAAGCGCAGGGGAGAGATTAAAACAAACAACAGTCACTTATTAGAAGTACAAAACGAGGATTTGTAAAGAAGAATGTCGGAGGATTTCGATATAAGCCAAGAGGAGACTGGCTTTCCTTTGCTAAAGTAAGGAAAGTTGCTTCCCTTTGCTCCTGTTAACAAACGTTGGTTTTCACGAGACTCATCGGCACATGCGCAAAGCTGAACTCATCATTAAAGTGATTATTACGTTTTGAATATGGATATTTTTCTTAGAAAAATGCATCGATTCGCTACAGGAGGCCTTTGTTCACCCCCCGGAGCCATGTGAGACACTTTTTTTTTTTTAATGGGTGGGCGCTTTTTAATTAACTTTTTTTGGACTGATGCATGCAACACCCGCTGAGTGGCATTAAACAACTTGAAAGATCAAAGACCATTTTAAAAATAACTCCGACTGGATTCGTTTGAAAGAAGAAAGTCATATACACCTAGGATGACTTGAGGGTGAGTAATTTATGGGCTAATTTTCATTTTTGGGTGAACTAACCCTTTAAAGGAATCGCTCACCCCAAAATGAAAATTAGCATTTTGCTGTTAATTTGCTGTTTACGAAGCTACAAGAATGCTTTTTGTGCGCAAAGGAAACAATAGTAAAAACTTTATTCAACAGCTCTTCTCTTCCGTGTCAGGCTCCACTGGGCATTCACGACAGCACCACGCCACATACGTGTGATGCTGCTGACGCAGGAGCCGGCGTTTTGATGTAAAACCTGGGTGCATTGCGGTTTATTTGCAAAGAGAGGAATGCACACGCATGCGTCGTGGTACTGTCGTGAAACACGCATCAAATTCTGACACGGAAGAGAAGAAATTGTTGAATAAAGTCATTATTTTGGTTTTCTTTGCACACAAAAAGTATTCGCGTAGCTTTATAAAGTTAAGGTTGATTATTAATCATTATCATCGTTGATTATTAATTAAATAATTAATGTCACATGGATTATTTTAATGATGTCCTAACTATGTTTCTGGTCCTTGAACGTGGTAGTTACATTGCTGTCTTTGCAGGGTCAGAAACCTTTAGGATTTAATCAAAAATATCTTAATTTGTGTTTTGAAGATGAACGAAGGTCTTGCGGGCTTGAAATGACATGATGGGGAGCAATTAATGACAGAATTTTCATTTTTGGGTGAAATGTCCCTGTAATACCAATGGCTTCTGACATATATTGAGGTATTATGAAATGAAACAATCGGTCTGTGCAAGAAATTGAAAATTTTTTACAACATTATTTCCCATAACTATAGCCTTACCAAGAACTAGCAAACCAAGAAGTCTGATTCTTTTCACGAACTGGTTCTTTTGGACAGTTTGTTTCAGTGAACTGGTTCAAATAACTGATTCACCAGTTTATTTACATAATCACACAATGATGTACCATATACGTAGTTATAATAAAGCACCTAATAACTATCTCTTTTAATGGTTTTGGACCCCATTGACTTTCATCGTATGAACAGAAACAGTTAAAACAATCTTCAGAATGTTGTTTTTTGTGTTCCACAGAAATAAAATCATACAGTAAATGATGTCAGAAATGGTTTTGGTTGGACTATCACTTTAAATTAAATGAGCTCAACATTTCTCCTAGAGTGCCAGGAAAGTTTATCAGATGGATGGTATTTTTGCAGATTGATGTATTTTGAGCAGTATCAGGTTAGATTCAGTTATGTAATCAAGATGTTCTGACAAAGTGTTGATGAGCATTTGGATTCGGTCTATCTGACTAAGCTCTGTTTGTGAATATGTGTGTGGCAGGTTTTGCTTGTTAGCAGCAGTCGACATCCAGATCAGTGGATCGTTCCAGGAGGAGGGATGGAGCCAGAAGAGGAGCCTGGAGGAGCCGCGGTTCGAGAGGTCTATGAGGAGGTGAGCTCGTTTTTTTTGTTTTTTTTTTAAACACTTCTACCTGTTCCTCAGAAAAAAGTTTGAATGAACCTCCAAGACCTCAAAACTGTTGCAACAACATTTATAATAAGAAGAAATGTTTCTTGAAAACCAAATCACCATATTAGAATGACTTCTGAAGGATCATGTGACACTGAAGACATTAAAAAATCTTACCAACTCTTGAATGGTAATGAATATTTTAAAACATTAGCAAGGAATACTGTGTAATATGAGAACAACATTCATTAATTTAAGAATGGTTATTTTAGTTATTTTGCAGGAATCCCGTTTAATTAAAACATGTAGGAATCACAAGAGGTTTATCTCCGTGTATTAGAGTAAAATTTAAAAAACAAATTCTTATCTTCACTGGTTTACTGGTTCCTCAGGCTTTTGAGGGGCTGTCGACCTTGAGACCTTGCTCATGTTTAAGTGAGTTATGGGTTGCAGCTGTCCCATATCTTGTCACCAGGATTTTTTTGCTTTGCAACATGCATACTGCTTATTGCATACTTAGCAGTATATACTATATGCTGTGTACTATTTAAAAAAAAGTAATATGTGACACTGTATAGCAAGCTGCAAACAGTCATCATCTCGGCAAGCCAATTTTCAATGCAGTTGTGGAAAAATGTCTAAAACAAATAATGATTGAAGAAAAATATGATGTAATATTACAGGGATAGTTGTCCCAAAAATCACAATTCTGTCAAATTTCTAATGCTGTTCCAAACGTTTATGGCTTTCTTTCTTATGTGGAATATAAAAAGATATTTAAATGTTTTCATACAATGAAAACCAATGGGGTCTAATGTAGTTTTGGACAAATTTATGGACAAAAACAGTTGTTTTTATTATTTGGGTGAACTTAATATTAAAAACTAACGACTCGAGTAAGCTCACTTATCTATGTTTATCTTTTAAAATGTGTTTTATGCAATTAAATTATCCATAAAAAGGCTATTAAATCCTCTCATCCACACTGCATTCCATTCAGTTTTGCCAACACCTTTGACTCAACTGTTACAGATACTATGGTCATGTGATACCACCACCACCACCACCCTATAGATTCCTCAATCGTCATTCACAATATGTGCATGAGCCCGTTTTCTGTCATCTTCAATTTAAGCGGCTTCGCTAAATGAATCTTTTCATGTCTATCTCAGCTAATGGTTATGTTGTTCGTTTTAAAGGATGGGCTGTGTCATGACATTGAAGGGCCATCATAGAGGTTGCCAAGAGGGTAATTTGTTGACAGCTGTGAAGCATTGCAGCGACATTTAGAAACCTTGTCCTGTTCGTCTAAAATGTACATGTCCCAGAGGTTCAAGAGTTGTGGTGTTTGGACGCCCAATTTGAATGCAGCTTAATTACTGCAGACAGTGTTTTTTTAAGTGAAATTAAGTCTGGTACCCCAAACCAATAGTGACATTTATAGTAGAGCTGTACTGTACTGTATCTGACTGTATAGTAAAATAAATCAGCCAGGTTGTGAGGTTTTCTTTTAATAACATGTTGAATTCTATTCAATCATTTCAAATCGAATGGTCCAGGTTTTAAATCTCAGTTGCATAATGGCATAACACTAAAAAAAAACCTGCACATCTAAGCCATATTTGGCCCCTTTTTCCATTTTATCCTTCATGCACAAGACTTTATTTTTACTTCGAGGGATTTATTTGTTACATAATGGTTTAAAAGGTATAGCTCAAGCCATTCGAGTGTTAGGGAGACCCTGGAGGAGACCATAAACCTGTCTGTGAATTACGGCATGCTTCTGGCTATGGCAGCACTCATGGGACCCAAACTACTACCCCTAGGGGCTTTGCCAGGGGTGGGATGTCCCAAAGATCTTGCCGTTTTTTTAAAACACGCCGCTTATGAGAAAGAACCTGCAATTTTTTATGTTTGTTTTAAGGATAACCTAAAAAAATTATTGTGTCATGTTAAATTAATGTAGACTGGCCATAAAAATGACATCTAACCTCATGAAATGTTTAAATTTGATCCTTTTGCGACTGACAGAATGAAAGTTGCTTTTTCTTTTGAGGGTTTGTCTAGGGCCATGCACATGTCATGTGACCGTGTCAGATGAGGATATACATAGATGACAAAAACACGCTCAGGGCGTTTTAAATAGACAAAATCTCTCATAGTCCCTGAAATCGCCCCCTGTTGTTTGTCAGTTCCGATTGTGTGCGGTCGTATCAACCCAATTTGCGGGATAAGCTCGGGCTGGTTAGGGCATTTTGCAGAGTCTGAATGAAGACATGATGTTCCCTTGTGAGCATTATGTTGTCCGGGAATCTCCTGTGTTATGGAAACATGCAGCTCAGGTCTCCCGGAACAGTGAGCTGGGGCTAATGTTCTGGCCTGATGTGTCAGCATTGGCTGGTACGGTTCCAGAAATGCAGTGTGTTCCTCTTCTTGTTAAGCCGCTGTTAACACTGATAGACTCATGCTGCAGCTTATGTCATAGCAGAAGTCATTTCCTTTTTAAAGTGCCTAAACCCCAACGAGCATCATGTATACATTTTGATGTTAGTGTGGCCTGTTAGAAGGAAGAGAATTTGAGTGTTTGTTAGTTATTTCTGTATGATTTGCAGTTTGACCATATTTAAAACCGAAAAGGTCTCTAATGCTTTTTCTGTGTCTGTTCCTGCTTAAACAGGCTGGTGTGAGGGGTACTCTTGGCAGGCTACTGGGGGTGTTTGAGGTAAGACTGCCAAACTGCCTTATATAAAGTAAGACGTTACTTCAGCATGTCACTGATACTTCAATAAACAAGACTTTATTTCATAAACATTTATAAATATCTTATCTTCACACCTTCTCAATGCATGCTTTACTGTGTTTCACACATTGTGTAGCCACGTGATAACTTTATATTTCTCACTCTGTACAGCAGAACCAGGACAGCAAGCATCGGACCTACGTGTATGTGCTTACTGTTACAGAGACACTGGAAGACTGGGAGGACTCGGTCAATATTGGTAAGTTGATGTTATGTGTGTAAACGGTTCAGTTAGTCAGTGGGGTTCATTTAGTAACTCCTCCAAGTGATTCAGGTTCACTAAAAAGAACCAGACTGAAAGACTCATTCGCTTGTGAATCGGATCACACTGGTTGCACTGTATGATTTTGATTCACTAAAAAGAAAGGACTCAAAAAATCATTAATTCAGGAATCAGACTTCACTGATTGTGCTGTGTTTCACGTTGAATTTTATCAAGGTATGACAGCAGTGTGACATGTTTGAAAGCCATTTTTGATAATTAAGTTGTGGGATCTCAGCCATTGACTACTTTATGGTAATTGAGTCCTCTAGAGAAGCTCACTTGAAACTTTACCAAAGTGACCTCTTCCCATGTCTGCAGTAAATCAACAGGGGACTTTATTTGTGTGCAAACAGCTTAGTCTGCTAAGAATTTCAATCATTTTAGGCAAGCTTATCATAACCAGCTCATTTCTTTTCCCAATACACAACTGCTGATCTGTAAGCAGCTGCAAATATGGGGATTTATATAACAATTTTACTAAGCTATTAGGGATAAAGAGCTGGCATGTGGATTAGCCACTTAAAACCTTTTACTTACTGAACCTTGTTGTCAGGAAGGATACACAATAATAACATCTGCCCACAGACAGCGCAATTCAAAACTTGCACTATTTGTAGATGGCGAGGAAAGAAAAAAACAGGTAATCCTTCACTCCCAGCAGCCGTATAAATAGACCGAAGTTTGTTCACAGGGAGGCGTGCTGTTAGCAGGGGCACAGTTGTTTTCCAGTTAGCGTCACTACACTCCCCTATCACTGGCCTCGCTCTGCCTGTACCATAGTTTCAGATGCCAAATAGGGCACCATAACCTCAATACACAGAGAGGAAACAGGTTTACTCGACGCAGAGCTGAGCAGCAAATGCAAAAAAGGTCAATAGTCTGATTGTCAAAGTAATGACCTTTAACCTTCCTGCATATATGACATATTTAAAAGTGCTTAAGGTGAATGTTTAAGTTTCAGCACTTTGTGAGAGACTGTTTTCAGGACTATAAATACAGTGGAATGTTTGTCAGCCAGATGGTTGGGCAGCAAAACGTCTGACAAGTTCACAGTGAAGGTGACCTTTTGTACTGTATTTAAAATAAAGCTATAAATTTTTTAACTCAAGCAGCAAATGTAGTTAATAACAGTATGTTAGAAGTAAATGAAACTCTCGTGAGAACAAAATTAATTTTCAGTCACCTCAGGCAATGGACAAAATGTAACTAAACTCTTTAAAATAAAGGTTCCAAAAGGTGGATTTGTAGCAATGCAATAGAAGAACCAGTTTGGGTTCTCGCAAGAATCTTTCTTACTTAAAGGAATAGTTCACCCAAAAATTTTTATTTGTTGAAAGTGTACTCACCCTCAGGCCATCCAAGATGTACACGAGTTTGTTTATTCATCAGAACAGATTTGGAGAAATGTAGCATTATGTTACTTGATCATCAAGTCAATGGGTGCCGTCAGAATGAGAGTCCAAACAGATAAAAGCATCACAATAATCCACAAGTAATCCACACAGCTCCAGTCCATCAATTAAAGTCTTGTGAAGTGAAAAGCTGCATGTTTGTAAGAAACTAATCCATCATTAAGGCATTTTAACTTTAAACTTTTGCTACTTGCCAAAAACAAATCCATAATAATGCTTCCTCCAGAGAAAAGGAGGAAGGTTGCATCAAAATACACTGACTTGATCTGTGCATATTTATTTCCATATTTAGACAAGATGACTTTTTCACTGGAGAAAGCAATATTATTGATAGAGGTCATAATCGGGACGCAACGGTTTGAAGTTAAAATGTATTAATGATGGATTTGTTTTTTACAAACATGGAGCTTTTCACCTCACAAGGTGTTAATTGATGGACTGGAGTCGTGTGGATTACTTGTGGTTTATTGTGTTGTTTTTAATCAGCTGTTTGAGCTCTCATTCTGACGGCACCCATTCACTACAATGGATCCGATGTGGAATGAAAGCGTTCCATGGATGTTAAAAGTTCTTCATGGAACCAATAAGGAACCTTTATTTTTAAAAGTGTACTATTGTTAATGCAAATGTTTTGTATTGGTTTTCAGCGTTGCAAGATGCTATTAAAAATATAACATGTTTTTCAGGTCGGAAGCGAAAATGGTTCAAAATCGACGAGGCGATCCGAGTGCTACAATGCCACAAACCTGTCCATGCGGAGTATCTCCGCAAACTCACTCCTCGCTGCGGCCCCACGAACGGCAATGCTCAGGAGCCGGCGAACACAGACGACAATGCCCCCCTCCGCCAGACAGCCCCACATGACTGTGGACTACCCCGTTTGCACAGATAGAACTGTCACCAGAGGGCATCGATGCAAGGGAAACTATGCTTGGACTGGAAAAGACAGTTTTGCATGTATAATTTCAATGTTTACTATTTGAACCTCTTTTTTTAAGTGTAGAAACCAAAGGCTCGTTGTGAAATGCCTGCAAGTTTCTGGGTCAAAATGAACAAGGAGAGTTATTTTCATAACTTTTCATTTGTAAATGTGCATTTCAGGCTAAACAAGGTGAAGTTATTTGAAGATTGTGATGTTAAGTATTAAGCACAGATTAACGGAGATGCTTGCCATGATGGACATTTTGGAAATATTATTTTACAGATGGCTTTAGGTGGAGGAACACAATGAGGGATGTGCCAAGGTTTGAATTGTTTTTTTAGAACGGATAACTAGGATGGTCTTTTGAAATGCTGTCTATTTATATCTAATAGATAACTAGGCATATTTGTTAGACATTGGGTATATACAAATTCTTGATAAAGAACCAAATAAGAAGAAAAAAAGTCAAATCATGAATTATAGAATATGTAAATAGTCTAAAAGAAGATTTGGGCTGCTTTTGATTATATTAGATGCCTTCATCACAGATATCTACCTGTAATATAGGTTTAACATGCTGTGAAGTTGAAGGTATTTTCAAAGTTTGGTCTTAAATGTGAATTTGCCACATTAAACGGCGCAATTTGTTTGCCCTTCTTTCTTTTTGCACATAAATGTTTAATTTTCCATCTCCTGTAAGGCAGAGGAACTACTTTTGAGCCACTGTCTCTTTAATTTGGTAAAATGTGAAGACAGAAAAAAATATGCTCCCGGTGTCATTGGTCCATGAAAGACTATGGAATGCTATGCGGTTTGTATTGCCTGAAGTGATATTCTGAATATTTCAGAAAAAGAGAAGGCAAAACGCCCAATGTTAACCCTAATCTATCTTGTCAAACCAGTGTTTTCTAAAGGCCACAGAAATGCAATATACATGTACTGTCATCATATTAATAATTCTCACATCAATAACTCAAATAGCTGAGGAGGAATTTTATTTAATTTTGCATACGACTTTGTTCAACTGGGGCCTTTGCAATCTTCCATAATGAACTTTATGTGGAATTCACTGAATGGGATGTGAATATGTTGCCAAACTGTTTTATTAAGACTGTAAATGTCTTTATATCTTTATATCTGTAATAGACTGTAATATCTTTCCTCAGAGGGAAGATTGCATGTTAGGTTGTAAATATGTTTTAATATTAAATATGTCAGCTTCTGCCTAAATAGTTTGTCCCACAGTTTGTTTTAGACAGGATTAAAGAATTGCACTGCTAAACACAGGCACCTCAGCTCTTTACGTGTTTATCAGTTAGGCTTATTGAACACTGTTTAATATGTAAAAGATTACGGTGTTAAAATATGCCCTATGTGATTGAACAGAAATGACACAAATGCGTTTAGCCTATCTTAGGAAAATCAGAAACACCCTGACAACTTTTTAACAAAATAAACTCATCTCTGTGTTAAAGTTGGAATGATCTCTGTAAATGGTGCCGATTGGGGTTAGGCTAGGGGTGGAATGATAGCTCAACTCCCTGAGGTAACCACCAGATGGGTTGTTAAATGTGATTTATGATCACTTTTCGGGAATGTAATGATGAATGATAAACATGGTTGAAAGAGGGATTCGGCAGCATAGGATAACCTATTATCAGAAAACATCCTTAAAAACGTTCCAAAGAAAAGGTATGAACTTTCTTGGAAAGTCATGTGGCAAGTCCTCTCCTGGAGGCATATACAAGTATGAGTTTATTATGAGGCTGCAAACATGTAAGTATGTTTGTCTTCTGTTCAAAAGCCACAGGATATTTTTCTATTTTTTGTTTTCCAAATGTAAACATCTTTATCCTTACTTTAAATCTGCTGGGGGAAAAAACATTAAACCAGACTAAGATGGTCGGGTGTTCTTAGCTGATCTCCCATCTTCCCTGAGTCGAGAAATTTAAAAATGTAAAACTAATGCATTTTCTCCATCATATATCTGTCTAAAACGTTTTTAAGGGTCTCGAGATTGATGATACCTCTCTAGTCGGGTAAAAGTGCTTGAAATGGTTTGGGAACCCCTATCAAAATGCATCAACAGAGCAGCATATTTTTTGTATACATCAGTATACAAACATATACAAATATCTAAATAAAATGGAGTCAGACGACCCATAATCTCAAACAACTTGTATACCGGTTGAACTATTAGGTGGTAGGTCATTAGGTGAACTATTTAACTATTTCTGCACCTAAAAAAATGTTATTTTAAGTCATTCGAAATGCTTCATGGGATGATAGTTCATGGCCTAATACCTTACATCGGGTAATCCGGTTTTCAAATATATGTTTGCTTTAAAATAATATTTGTAATGTTTTAAACAATTTCTGAGCTCGATGGCTTTGTTTAAGATATTGAACATTTTACTGTGGATTTTTTTTTTTATCTTGAGTGAAAAAAAATGAATGGGAAAATACTTCCGGAATCAAGGGCACTGAAAAAGTGGGCGGCCACTGTTGGGCTCCATTCCGACAAGTCCCGCCTTTGACCTAATCTCTCGTTCTAATGATTGGTGGACGCTCCTTACAGACAGCCTACGATTGGGCATCTTAGAAGCCCCTCATGCAAGCCGTCCAATCATGGCAAACAATGATTCGGTGAAGGGCGGGACTTATCGGAAAACGGGTGGGTTTGTACAGAAGCACAGCAGCAGTGTGTGTCTGCAGGTGTCAACAACAAAATATTAAAACACACCCTCATTAGCACAACACTTTTAAGATTTTCCTAGTTCTAGCCAGAGAAAGGACCAAAATGTTAAGAAGAATATTACAGATGGTGAGTGAAATCCTCACAGACACTCGTTCAGTTGCATGTGATTTGTAGCTCGTCGGGCCTGACACTGAATGATGGCCTTGTGCAAGATTGATTAAAAATGACTTTTCGCTTGTGGTTTCTTGAGGACAGTCTCAAAGCGCGAGTGAAGAAGACCTGTTTTGTTCTTGAGGAACAGTAAAGATCCTGATAATGTCATTCTGCGTAAATGTTGACATGGAGACTGAGCTGTTAGCTTGTTAGCGGGCTACATAGCTTTGCACAATTACTTATTAATAAGTCGTTTTATGATTAACAACAAGCAACGACAAGGTGTCAACTTTGTTCATTTTGTCCAGAAGATGTGTTCTGTTGAAATAGCTGGTGTGTATGTATTTTGCAGTGATCTGTGACTCACACTAGATGATGTCTCCATTAATTGAAACGTCTGATGTGTCGGATCCTCTTGCTATAGTCATACAGCCTTCCCTTTTTAAAGCAGCAGCTGACAGCCCAGGAAGCCATCATTTCAGAATCAGAATCAGAATGAGAATCATTAGTATTAGTATTTCTGCTTAATATTCCTGTAAGCTCTGATCTGAATGATTGTCAGTTGTCATGCATGGAAGGTGATTAGCAGCAGCTGACAGCCCAGGAAGCCATCATTTCAGAATCAGAATCAGAATCAGAATGAGAATCATTAGTATTAGTATTTCTGCTTAATATTCCTGTAAGCTCTGATCTGAATGATTGTCAGTTGTCATGCATGGAAGGTGATGTGCAGTTATGTCCATTCAGCAGTTCATTGAATCATTGAATGTTTATCTTCTGGTTCTACCATAACAAGAAAAACGTGTTCAATTATGTCATGTAACATTAGCTAAAAGGTTTACAATAGCTTTTTGGTCCAGCACCAGGCAACGTAACATTTTGTGCAATCCAACATGGTAATGTAACTGTTATTTATTTTTTAATTGGACAAATGATAAAAAATAAAAGCATGTGCTGTGGTGTGGTGTGTATAAACAACAGTGTTTTAATGTTTTTGAAAAAGGTCTCTTATGCTGCATTTATTTGATAAAAAAAATATAGAAATATTATTAGAATTTTAAATAACTTTTCTATTCAGTATTTTTAAAATGTAATTTATTCTTGTGATGTCAGAGCTGAATTTTGGTGCTCAAGAAAAAAAAAATTATTATTATCACCAATGTTGTTAAAAGTTGTGCTGCTTAATATTTTCTGGAAACACATGCATGGAAGGTGATTTGCAGTTATGTCCATTCAGCAGTTCATTGAATCATTGAATGTTTATCTTCTGGTTCTACCATAACAAGAAAAACGTGTTCAATTATGTCATGTAACATTAGCTAAAAGGTTTACAATAGCTTTTTGGTCCAGCACCAGGCAACGTAACATTTTGTGCAATCCAACATGGTAATGTAACTGTTATTTATTTTTTAATTGGACAAATGATAAAAAATAAAAGCATGTGCTGTGGTGTGGTGTGTATAAACAACAGTGTTTTAATGTTTTTGAAAAAGGTCTCTTATGCTGCATTTATTTGATTAAAAAAATACAGAAATATTATTAGAATTTTAAATAACTTTTCTATTCAGTCATTTTAAAATGTAATTTATTCTTGTGATGTCAGAGCTGAATTTTGGTGCTCAAGAAAAAAAAAAATTATTATTATCACCAATGTTGTTAAAAGTTGTGCTGCTTAATATTTTCTGGAAACAATATATATATATATTAGTATTATTTGATGCAGTTAAATAGAAATCTCTTGTAACAGTATCAATGTCTTTGTCAATTTTGATCAATTTAATGCAGCCTTGCAATCCTGAAAGTATTAACAAACTTATATAGTGTATTTTATTTTTATTGCAAAATATATATTTTAAACACTGTATTTTATCATATAAGTATTTATACAACTAAGATCTTAGTATATTTGCTGCACTGCTTTTATTTTTTGCCAGGTTTTCATGAGATTCACGGTCACCCAACTCCTGTCTTTAATACCAAGTCAGTCTTTGAGGTCTTAAACACAGGGAAGGCTGCATATTTGGACTTTGTATCATAGAAGAATGATTTTTTGAATCAGGCCAATGTTATGTTGTGAGGTGTCAAAGTTATTCTCTTTCACAAGTGACAGGGAAGCTGAGAGTGAGATCTAACTGTGATTAAAGAGCTGTTTCCAATCACTGTGACATCTTGTGATCTGACAGTAGACACATATGAAATGTCAAGGGCATATCAATGTTAGAAAGCAGTATTGTTTAACATCATACCGCTCTCGTTGCCAAGACCGAGGGAAATGCTAAACGCCCCTCTTGCTGAGTATTTTGTTTCAGCCTGATGCATGTCCTCGCATGAATGACAGCAGTGCCGAGCACATCCCAAGAAGCGAACAAAGTGATCTTTGCTTTTACACATTGTGAATGACATGCAGTGAGCAGGCCAAACCAGCACCCAGTCTTGATCGGCTTCCCAGATACCGGATCAGCTGAGCCAGACCAGAATAGTGTGATGTAATGAGATGAATTCTACCACAGCTGACATCTTGACTCAAATTCTTCCTTTCTCTGCTTTCTCTGTCTGTATCTTTGTGGAAATAGACTCCTGGGAAAGGAGGCTCCCAGAGCTCGGAGTCTGAGCAGCCGTCTGCTGATATGAATAATGAGTCCTCAGAGGTAAGCCGAATTCAATTTATAACCCTACCATATTACTGGCTAAATGCCTCATTGCCTTAAAGTCTTTCTCTTTCTTTTTTTGAAATGATATCAGTGTGTTGTATTCAAGCCTGTTTTAGGGATAGTTCACCCAGAAATGAAAGTTCTGTCATATTTTTTTTTTTCTAAAACTGTAGTTTTTCTATTAAAATTAGAAGTTTATCAAAATGTCCGTGCTGCTCTTTTCCATAAAATGAAAGTGAATGGTGACCAGTTGCCATCAAGCTTTAGAAATGACAAAAAACACCATAAAATTAGTCTATATGAGTCAAGTCTTCTGAAGTCCTTTATGTGAGGAACAGACTGAAATTTAAGTTGTTGTCACCATTGCAGATCTCAAATCTCATTCATGTGTGTCTATATATTCACATAAGGAACACTTGCATACAAGGTTTTTATCAGATGCTTAATGATAGTGGTTATCGCGTGTCTTGTAATCAACCACAGCATGCCAAATCTGAATATGTGCATATTCAAATTCTACAAATTTAAAAAGATAGTTCACCCAAAAAAATGAAAATTCTGTCGTCATGTACTCATTCTCATGTTGTCGCAAACCCATAAGAGGTTAATCTCCGAAACACAAATTAAGAAATTTAAATGAAACATGAGAGCGGTTTCTGTCCCTCCAATGAAAGTCCAGGTAAACGAACAGGCTTTTGTGTTTACCAAATATAATTAGCTGTATGTGTGTTTATACAGTATGTGAATGAAAGTCTAAATTTAAGACTTGGACTAAACTGCTTGATTCATATGGATTTGTTTTACAGTGCCTAATTTTTGGATCCTTAAAACATTGGTTACCTGAACTTGGATGGATGGATGGACAGAAACCTTTTAGGTTTCATTAAAGATATCTTAATTTGTGTTTTAAAGACTAAGCAAAGTTTTATGGATTTGGAACAACATTAGGAAATTATGACAGAGTGTTCATTTTTTGGTGAACTATCCATTAAGATATTTTTGGTATTTTATTCCCCATTTTTGGTCACCATTTAGCTACTTTCTTTGGGACTGTTCACAAAGAAAGCACTATATAAACATGCTAGGCCAACATATTTTCCAGTGTCTTGTACATGATTCAACTTTCTAAAAATGAGGCACACACAAAGTATTTTTAGTAGTTTCTTCCGTTTTAAAAAGCAAAAATGCATTCTTGAGAATGTCTCCTTAATATAGTAAAGAGTAGCATGAACATCTCCTTTTGTGTTCATCAGAAGAAATGAGTTTGGAATAAAATGAGGGTGAATAAATAATCAAAGGATATACATTTTTGGATGAACTCTCCCTTTAACTCTCTTTTTAGTAACTGATGTACGATGATGTTAAATTATGTGTTCTTTGCTGTTTCGTAACTTCACCTGATTTCATTGTGGTGTTAATTTGTTTGTCAACAGGGCTTCATTTGTCCCCAGTGTATGAAGTCACATAACTCTGCTGAGGAGCTCTTCAAACATTATGAGGTGTTCCATGAGCCAGGAGGCCAGCCGTCCCCCTTCAGCCCTGGCAGGTGGGCTTCTGTAATATTAAACCCTTCTTGCTTCCTTTCCTGTCAGAGAAACTCAGTCACTCAGCCAGATAATCTAGCAATCTATTTCATCTTAAAGGGAACTATACTAAGACTTAAGCAATACAGAAAGAATGAAATTCATATAGTTAGTCATTAATATGAAATATATACAGTATAATAAAGGCGTGTGTTTTTCTTGTTAAGGGAGGATCTACCCCTTCTTCGTCAGGAAGTCCAAGATTTACAAGCTTCACTGAAGGTATTCTGCCTTTGACTCCCACCCTTCTTTTATCTTATCAGCCTTAGAATGCATGAAATGTGCATTACTCATAGCACCATTACTCAATAATATAATTTCCAGTGGATATGTGTATTGGGTTTAAAATTGATGATATGCAATTTTGGTGTGTGTTTTCAGGAGGAACGCTGGTTTTCTGAGGAATTGAAAAAAGAATTAGACAAAGTACAAGGACAACTAGCAACTAACAAAGTAAATCCTTTGAAATGCTTGGTTGTTCAAACAGAGATCAAAGATGAATAAAGAAAAGTTCACATTTTTCATGATGTCTATTGATTACTGAAGGAATGTTTGCTGTGTTCTCTAATTGAATTGTGGGATGTGTATTGATTTTAGGGCCCACAGAGTGATGGTACTGGTGAAAAATCAGGTTAGTTAAGTAGTGTTAATTTCATTCTTTAAAGGAATGTACTGGGTTCAATACAAGTTAAGCTCAATCAATAGCTCAGTGGCATTACGTTGATTACCAAATTAGCACAGGATATTGCAGTTTTTAAATGTATATATACTGTAACAACATTTTAATTTCTTTAAAAAAAAATGGAAGGAATATATCAAAATTGTTTGCGGTGCAAATTCTGAAAATCTTCTATTGAATCTTGTACATGCGTTTAAATGTTTTGTTTTAAAGCATAATCGTTCTTTTTGTGATTTTGCAGTCAGTATTTTTTCTTCTCAGAGCTCGAGATGAGGCTTAATGAATCTGAGACCGAGAAATTCAACATCAAACAGATGAAAGACTTGTTTGAACAGAAAGCTGCTCAGCTTGCAACTGAGATAGTTGGTAAGTTTTGCAGGAAAGTTCTTGCATTTTATATTTATGCGATCTTTAGAGAGTTCAAATGTTTGTTTCTATACTTAACATTATAAAAAAAAAGATCTGATTAAGGCCAGTTCTCTAAAAAAAAATGGAAAATAAAATAAAAAAGTCGCTTTAAATGAGCATGTGTTTCATATCCCAGACATCAAATCTCGTTATGATGAGGAGAAAAGCATGAGAGAAGCACTGGAGCAAAGGCTGGCCAATCTAAACCAAGATCTGCAGAAAGAGAAACAGGAGAAGGAGAAACTGGCAGCAGAGCTGGTAATGTCACATTTATTGTCTCGTGATAATCAATGAGTTTGCATGCATCCTCTCATCTGCTGCTGCCCATACCTCATCAACCTCTCTCGGCTTAATCCTGGCTGTCACTGGCTCTTCTCCAGCTCCAGAGGCCTGGAGTGGAAGACGTGGAGGTGTTGAAGAAAGAGCTGGTGCAGGTGCAGACGCTAATGGACAACATGACCCGTGAGAGGGAGGAGGAGTCAGAGCGCCTCAAGAGCCAATACGAACAGCTGCAGGCCAACTTCACTACCTCAGAGGTGAGCTCAAACCTGCTGTGACCTTGTCTGTACTGTATAACTAACATAAGGAGAGTTACCATGATGCTTTGCTTTATAAATAGTCGATCTCTGCTGTTTATTCGGAAAATGTATTGATAGAAGTGGACAAATATGGAGACTCATATGCCAGAATCAATAGCTCGTGAAGGCAGAGATAATGAAAGGTCATTTTGAGATAGCGACAAGCAGCTGACCTTTGAATGGGTGCAACAGTGACGTCACTTTGCCCATTGCAGTAAACCGAGATTATGAACGACTGCAAATGGCTGGTTTGGTGATTTACCCAAAAACTGTGAAGCCATTAAAACTCGCAAGCTATTTACTACTGTAAGTTCCAATCGTAATGTTGTATCCGAAAGTGTTTGCTAAACATCTAAGGGTCACACTGACTGTCCTCTCTAACAGATTCCTGAGGTTAACCATTAACTCACTGGCAGACCTCCCACCTCTGAGTGTTTCCTGTAAACATGCCTGTAATCGCCTGCACTTCTGACCTAAAAATGGCTTTTTATTATATAAGGTCCCACAAATGCAGAATAGTTCTGGTTCATAGATCATTACAAACAGGTCACTTGAGTGTATTTTTTTCAGATATTTTGGTTTGACTTTAGTTGGTTTACCTAATACAAAGGCTGCCATCTAGTGACGGTATTTGGAAATGTTAAGGTTGCTGACATCATTCTTTACATGCCTCCATAGATCCATTAGATTATAGTGTGTCTGTTTCAGGCCCTAGAGAGCTGTCTAGTTAAGCAATAATATGCAGCCTACTAACTGAGTTGTTCCTCACATTAATCACACACAAAGTGTGTGAACTACTTTATTTTGAACTAGACGTTTTCTTTCAATACTTTTTAGCACTAAACAAAATAGTCACACTACTTTTCAAAAGTCTCCTGTGCTCACCAAGGATCTGTTCATTTGATCAAAAATACAGTAAAACATATTGTGAAACATTATTGCAATTAAAAAAAATTATTATTTTTAATACATTTTATACTGTAATTTTTTCATGTGATGTTAAAACTGAATTTTTTTAACAATGTATATTTACTATTTTTATCATTAGAAGCATGCCTAAAAGTGCCTTCTAGGTAGGCAGCTCAACAGGGTTTGAAACACAGCCAGTATTTTGCCCTAAAGTACTTGTCATAACCTGTAGACGCAGAGTATTGACACCTCTGTCTCTGTACTGTGTGTCCTGTCTCACCTCACTGGTTTATTGTTTGTGTGTGCTTCTCCCTCGTTCACTCTTCACATAACTCTGCACTTGCTTTGCTTGCTCTTGGAGATTCGTAAACTGGAGTTAACAATTTCTCCTCTTGAATGCCTCAGTGTCAGTTGTTTTTCATAAATCTGCCTGAATGCCCTTTTTTTCTTTAGAAATTTACTAAGTTAGATGTTGTGCAACATTGAAGTAGTCTTTCCTAATGTCTGTGTTTTATGATCTTCATGTCATCAGCTTTAGAATTTTTACCACCATAATGTAATGTTCTTTTCATTTTCATCCAATGAAAAATGTAGTATGCAATGAAATTATTCTTTTCTTGCTCTCTTGTTTTGGTCAAAGTATGATAATTTTGCACACGGCAGAGTAGATGGCAGATTAAAATTAATGTGGACATAAATGACACGGTGAAGGATGAAAGTATAGTCATAGACTTTAAGTCCTAGGTCATTCCCAGACCAACAAAGTTTCTGTGCCCACAAAACAGCAGAACATTTTCACAGAATTTGAAAGAGACCATCCAGGGCTCTACAATATGAACATTTCAGTAGCATTTTTGAGTAAAATTTTACAGTAAAATGAACAACAATACTAGGCCTACATGACTGTGCCTCTGTCCCTCACAGCTTCTGTTTTCTTCAAAAAAAAAATTATGGGCTATACTTTGACTAGACTTTTTTGCTTGTTTGTAGACAACGATTGCTCAGTTGAAGGCAGAACTGGAGAAGGGTCCTCAGGAGGCAGCGGTCTACACCCAACAAATCCACCAATTACAGAGCAGCCTCAACAACTACCAGCACCAGACCCAGGTAACACTCACATATACAAACAGATGGAGATATGTTGTGTCTAGAGTTACTGGACCACCCTAAGTAACAAGGCATGTGTTGTATGCTCACAGCAAATCCAGCTGTATATTTTAATGGCCTACTTTACAGCTTCACAGAACACACGCCAGTGCCGGCTATGTTAAGACCCACTTCCAAATATAAGTTTACTGTACCGCCGTTTACAAGCATCACCAGCTGGCTTTCAGGAAATGGCCCAACACATTTCATAGGAAGTTTCTCGGGCTGCTGGCCCTGTATGTCCAGTCCAAAGTCGCCCCATTGACCTGTCAGCACACTGTGTGTTTTGATTGGCCATTAAAAAGTGTTGACAGACACATCACAGATGCTGTGTAATTAAAGCAGCAGGGAGCAATTTGTCTCGTGCCTGTGACAGTCAGAGCGATATACAGCCACAGGTAATGACCCACAACTCTCTAGTCCATTGTTCAAGTTGTCAGGACGGGATTAGGAGATCAGACTCCAAAGGTGGGCTGGCTTCTGAAAAACGTGGACCATGGTACTGATGGGAAGTGAAACAGGAGCGATTAAGGGGTCGTTTATAGAACCATCCCTGTGAAGTGTCCTGCGGGATAAATATAAACGATAATTTAAAGTTCAAAAGGAAGATGCATGCAAGGACAGGAATAAGAAAGAGGGCAAACTAAAACTTGTTGATGATCTTGTCTCAACTAGCTTATGCTATTTTTCATTGTTAACTCCTATTGTTTCATAATACAAATTTTCTGTTAACTAAAATGTTAAAAATATATTAGTGTATGTAGATATTAATATTAATCTAGATTCACAAATATTGTAAAAGTATTATTCATTATTAGTTCATGATATTTATATATTTTTATGCATTTTAGCAGCTTTACATATTTATTTCTATATTTATTATTTATGTATTCATTATGTTCATTACATTAAATTATATAACATTATTTATTTTAAATAATTAAGACATTTTGCAGTCCCCTTGCAAGTTACCGCAAGTAGGTTTTGGTTGAGAACCACTGCTCTAAAATACTTGAGGCAGGGTGACTAGGAAAAAAAGGCATACAGCTTTAGATCAGCTTGAGTTAATGTTGACATTTTCAGTTTTGGGGGAACTATCCCTTTAAGACTCTTTCCTACATTTGAAGGACCAAACAGAAAATGGTCCAATGCAAGAGGACACTATTAACAGCAACACATGACCAAATGCAACCTTATCTACCTTGTCCGTTTTAATAGCTGTCACAGGCAAAGGTCACAGCACAATTGCCCTGCCCTGCCCTGCCCTCATTAAACTCTGCCCTCATAAGAGAGATCCCTAAGCTATCCCAGAATTCCCAGATATTTGTCAGCATACCACAACACTGTTATTTGGCATCTTATTGGATATTGGTGCTCTGTACAGTGTGCATAGGCTGGTCTGAAGAATGCATTATAATTTAATTGTTATAAGTTTTGTATGAGTGAGTTGGTCTAATTATTCTGCCACTCCTCAGCTTTTGTCACAGAAGTTATCTCGTAAGGAGAAGGAGAGTCAGGAACTCGAGGAGCGTCTGGGTCAGGAGCAGGCCTCTAAGAAGAGTATTCAGGCTAGTCTGCACCAGAAAGACCTGGAGCTCCAGGAGAGCCAAGCCCGGGTGTCATCGGGAGAGACAGCTCTGAGTCGGGTCCAGGCTGAATTGACCGAACGTGGGGAGGAGGCTGCACGACTAAGACGGGAACTCAGTGAGCTGGAGAAGAACCACCAGGAGTTGAAGGCAGAGAGGAAGCAACTTCAACAGCAGAGAGAAGATAAAGAAAACCAGGGCCTGCAGCAGCAAAGTGAGATCAGCCAGGTCAGTAAAAAATGCACAATATTATAACAACAGTCCATCCAGTTAGAATCAGAATCAATCCCATCCATCTTTTAGTTCAGAGTCAAATTCATCCACCCTTTAGTTCAGAATCAAATTCATCAGGTTAGAATAAGAATCAAATCTGACCATCCTTTACTTCAGAATCAGTTTCATCAAGTTAGAATCCGAATCAAATCTGGCCATCCTTTACTTTAGAATCAGTTTCATCAAGTTAGAATCCGAATCAAATCTGACCATCCTTTACTTCAGAATCAGTTTCATCAAGTTAGAATCCGAATCAAATCTGGCCATCCTTTACTTTAGAATCAAATTCATCAGGTTAGAATCAGAATCAAAATCTGATAAAAATATTTTCTATTTTTATTCATCCACCCTTTAGTTCAGAATCAAATTCATCAGGTTAGAACAAGAATCAAATCTGACCATCCTTTACTTCAGAATCAGTTTCATCAAGTTAGAATCAGAATCAAATCTGGCCATCCTTTAGTTCAGAATCAAATTCATCAGGTTAGAATCAGAATCAAAATCTGATAAAAATATTTTCTATTTTTATTCATCCACCCTTTAGTTCAGAATCAAATTCATCAGGTTAGAATCAGAATCAAAATCTGATAAAAATATTTTCTGAGTCAAATCCACTGATCCATTACACATTTGAACTTGTATTATAATCATGCTCTCATACTTCCATCCTCTCTAGCTGCACACGAAGCTGCTGGAAACCGAGCGTCAGTTGGGGGAGCTGCAGGGCCGGCTGAAAGAGCAGAGACAGCTGTCAGGAGACAAACTCAAAGATCGGGAGCAGCAGGTGGCAGACCTGCAGCTTAAACTCTCCCGCTTGGAGGAACAGGTAAAGACAAAAAACAGCTGATTAGTACAAATTTCAGAGCACTGCACATACAAGCTGGAAGACTTGGATCACGTGAATGCAGTAAAGCGCACTAAGAATAATTACTGCAGTAGTCAGCGTGTTAATTGATAATGTGTGTTGTTTACATGCAAAACCCAGACCAAATAATTATTACAATGATGGGCTTGAGTGTCTTGTTTTCACTTTCAACCACTGCACTTGTCTCTCTTTCTCTCTGTGACTGCATATCTGTGATTATGTGTGTGTAGTTAAAGGAGAGCTCTACCAAGTCTACTGACTTGCAGCATCAGCTGGACAAATCCAAACAGCAGTACCAAGAACTACAAACACTTCAACAGAGCACTAATGGCAAACTTAGAGAAGCACAGGTAAATATAACTGTTACATCTCATTAAGAGTTCCATCAGTGGATGTTTCTATAAAAAGCAATATTTGCTTTACCATGCAGGAAAATAAATATAGTAAAAACAAGAATATTGTAAATTATGATTACAATTTAAAGTAACTGTTTTCTATTTTAATATAGTTTAAATGTAATTTATTTCTGTGATGGCAAAGCTGTATTTTTAGCAGCCTTTATTCCAGTCTTCAGTGTCACATGATCCTTCAGAAATCATTCTAATATGCTGATTTGGTTTTCAAGAATTGTTTATCATACATGTTCCCTTGACCTATGCAGAATGACCTGGAACAGGTGTTGCGTCAGATTGGGGACAAGGACCAGAAGATCCAGAATCTTGAAGCTCTGCTGCAGAAGAGCAAGGACAGCGTGAGCCAGCTGGAGGCAGAGAGAGAAGATCTGTGTGCTAAGATCCAGGCCGGTGAAGGAGAGGCAGCTGTGCTGAACCAACTGAAAGAGAAAAATCACTCATTACAGGAACAGGTATTGGACACTGCACTAGTGTGACTGCACAATCCTACTCTTTGAACAGGGCAGATGCTCATTCTAGTTTTCCACCCATGTGTTAATTCAGATTACGCAGTTTACCGACAAGCTCAAGAACCAGTCTGAAAGCCACAAACAGGCTCAGGACAACCTTCACGAGCAGGTGCAGGAGCAGAAGACCCACCTGCGTTCAGCGCAAGACCGCTGCCAGAGCCTAGAGACCACCATCTCTGAGCTTACCACACAGTTCACAGAGAGCAAAGAGAAGATTGCCCAGCTAGACACACAGGTAGTTGTGCTGTGATTGCTCATAATTATTTCAAATAATAATTAATGCAATCGTGAAAATTATGTCTATTTCGGTCCAGTTGTTATTGTTTACTTAAAAACAATTAAAGGTGCAATAGGTGATTGTCTTCAGAAACATTTTTTGTTATGCTGGTTGAAAGTCTCTTCACATCCCGATAGCAATCATTATGTTAAGTGGTCTAAACGTATTTATCTGTATTTATATATTCTGTGGAAGGCGTAGGACCAAGAAATGTTGGTCCAATCAAAATGCTCGTTCCGAGCGTTTTGATTGACTTTCCTACCTGCCTGTCAACATATTTATTTGCATACCTCTGCGCACCCTGTTCGCGTAGACAGGATACGTCATCAGCGCGTTCACATACGCTGTGCAGACAGAGCGAGAATGGCAGGCAAACATCAACAACCTGATCTTCCTTCCTGGTATTGTAGTGCTTTTACTAACTGTACTATAAAGTTTTCTCACTGGTGAATAACACATGATGTATTGTAGTAATGTTGTCTCTGATCGTCTGATCTGTATGCGTTCAGGGGGCGTGGCTTTGGACGGCGATTTGCAGTGAGGGTGGGACATTCGCTTTCAGTGCTATCAGGCTAAAGTTAGCATTTTCCAAGATCTTCTACTGCACCTTTAAGAATAGTTTCTTAATAACAGATGAAACACATAAAAAATAATAATAAATAAATATTATATATATACAAACTAATATAACTAATAACAATGACAAAATCACAAAGCAAAATGACAAAAACTTTAACAAAAATAGAATGGAAATGGAAAATATAGAATTAAAAGACAATTCAAATATATTAATAAATAATATAGTATATTAGTGGTGTCAAATCGATTAATCACAAATAATCACATCCAAAATAAGTTTGTTTACATAATATGTGTGTGTGTACTGTTTATATTTATATATATATATATATATATATATAAATAAATAAACACATGTATATATTTAATATTTACATGTGTGTATATATATATATGTATACAGTATATATATATATATATATATATATTAGGGCTGCTCGATTATGATAAAAATCATAATCACAATTATTTTGGTCAATATTGTAATCACGCTTATTTAACACGATTATGAGTGGGCCATATGACCAAAACTTTATATGAATGATTTATTTAAAGGTATCGATATATATCAAATATATATTTTCTGTAAATAAGGATGCTATGACATCTACATTTTAGAGACCTGCGAAATGTCACAATTCTCAATACCACAGCAGAATACTAGTAACTAATATTAGTAAAAAAAAGAAATTCTCAAAATTATTGAATATAATAAAACTGTCAGTAATAAAAAAGGACAAATACATTAGAATAAAAAAAAATTATACAAAAATACAAATGAAACAAACTGTGCTTTAAGTATTCAGTTAACAGCCTACTACAGAAATGAACACAAAACCAGTCTTTAGTCGCTGGGGTATATTTGTAGCAATAGCCAAAAATATTGGTATGGGTCCAAATTATTGATTTTTCTTTTATGCCAAAAATCATTAGGACATTAAGTAAAGATCATGATCAATAAAGATATTTAGTAAATTTCTTACTGTAAATATATAAAAACTAAATTTTTGATTAGTAATATGCATTGCTAAGAACTTCATTTGGACAACTTTAAAGGCGATTTTCTCAATATTTAGATTTTTTTTGCACCCTCAGATTCCAGATTTTCAAATAGTTGTATCTCGGCCAAATATTGTCCTATCCTAACAAACCACACATCAATGGAAAGCTTATTTATTCCGCTTTGAGATGGTGTATAAATCTCAGTTTCCAAAAATGTACCCTTATGACTGGTTTTGTGGTCCAGGGTCACAAATGTAAAATAAAACAGCATAGTCTTCACTGTAAAAATGAAACTTAATGTGTTATTAAAGCTACAAAAATCCTTCAGTCAAGAGCAGTGAGTGATTTTATCTTTGTCTTTTGTTGTTTAATTTAATATTAATCACACTGTCGGCAGCAGGAATATAGCTTGCTGTCTCTTTAAGAGCCGCACAGATCCAATTTACTGTTACACATGTATTTTCATTCTCATCTCTTTAAGTTCATTTATTACATAACCGACTGGGGTTTACGTGAATAATCACTAAGTGCCGCATTTTGACACATTTTTGCGTGTATTTGACCGTTAAGTCGCGCACCTTGAGCTAAAAGATGACTTTACATGTCCGTGTTCTGTTCCGTCTCTGAGTGCATGCAGGAATAGCACAAAAAGTTCTGTTTCACGCTTTTAAAAACATGAATAAATTGAATCAACTTAAATAAATCAAGCATGTCCCATTTGGCAAAAGTCACATAACATGATTTTACTGATTTGCATGAGAAATTGGGCTTTTAAAAGGAGCGAAAGCCCACCACTGGAAAGGGGGTCGGAATGGGGCGTAATAATCGTTTTATCTCGATTATTGTATTTTCATAATCATTGGAGGCCAAAATCGAAATCGAAACTGCATTTCGATTAATTGCACAGCCCTAAAATATATAACATATATTTCTTACATATTTACATCTATGTGTGTGTATTTATAAATATATATTGTACACACACATATATATTATGTAAACATATATATATATATATATATATATATATATATATATATATGCTTTGACATAACAATAAAAACAATAGTAAAACAATTAATCAATTTATTCACCCCCATCTCATTCTAAATACAAATGAAACAAACTGTGCTTTAAGTATTCAGTTAACAGCCTACTACAGAAATGAACACAAAACCAGTCTTTAGTCGCTGGGGTATATTTGTAGCAATAGCCAAAAATATTGGTATGGGTCCAAATTATTGATTTTTCTTTTATGCCAAAAATCATTAGGACATTAAGTAAAGATCATGATCAATAAAGATATTTAGTAAATTTCTTACTGTAAATATATAAAAACTAAATTTTTGATTAGTAATATGCATTGCTAAGAACTTCATTTGGACAACTTTAAAGGCGATTTTCTCAATATTTAGATTTTTTTTGCACCCTCAGATTCCAGATTTTCAAATAGTTGTATCTCGGCCAAATATTGTCCTATCCTAACAAACCACACATCAATGGAAAGCTTATTTATTCCGCTTTGAGATGGTGTATAAATCTCAGTTTCCAAAAATGTACCCTTATGACTGGTTTTGTGGTCCAGGGTCACAAATGTAAAATAAAACAGCATAGTCTTCACTGTAAAAATGAAACTTAATGTGTTATTAAAGCTACAAAAATCCTTCAGTCAAGAGCAGTGAGTGATTTTATCTTTGTCTTTTGTTGTTTAATTATATACATGTGTGTATATATATATATGTATACAGTATATATATATATATATATATATATTAGGGCTGCTCGATTATGATAAAAATCATAATCACAATTATTTTGGTCAATATTGTAATCACGCTTATTTAACACGATTATGAGTGGGCCATATGACCAAAACTTTATATGAATGATTTATTTAAAGGTATCGATATATATCAAATATATATTTTCTGTAAATAAGGATGCTATGACATCTACATTTTAGAGACCTGCGAAATGTCACAATTCTCAATACCACAGCAGAATACTAGTAACTAATATTAGTAAAAAAAAGAAATTCTCAAAATTATTGAATATAATAAAACTGTCAGTAATAAAAAAGGACAAATACATTAGAATAAAAAAAAATTATACAAAAATACAAATGAAACAAACTGTGCTTTAAGTATTCAGTTAACAGCCTACTACAGAAATGAACACAAAACCAGTCTTTAGTCGCTGGGGTATATTTGTAGCAATAGCCAAAAATATTGGTATGGGTCCAAATTATTGATTTTTCTTTTATGCCAAAAATCATTAGGACATTAAGTAAAGATCATGATCAATAAAGATATTTAGTAAATTTCTTACTGTAAATATATAAAAACTAAATTTTTGATTAGTAATATGCATTGCTAAGAACTTCATTTGGACAACTTTAAAGGCGATTTTCTCAATATTTAGATTTTTTTTGCACCCTCAGATTCCAGATTTTCAAATAGTTGTATCTCGGCCAAATATTGTCCTATCCTAACAAACCACACATCAATGGAAAGCTTATTTATTCCGCTTTGAGATGGTGTATAAATCTCAGTTTCCAAAAATGTACCCTTATGACTGGTTTTGTGGTCCAGGGTCACAAATGTAAAATAAAACAGCATAGTCTTCACTGTAAAAATGAAACTTAATGTGTTATTAAAGCTACAAAAATCCTTCAGTCAAGAGCAGTGAGTGATTTTATCTTTGTCTTTTGTTGTTTAATTTAATATTAATCACACTGTCGGCAGCAGGAATATAGCTTGCTGTCTCTTTAAGAGCCGCACAGATCCAATTTACTGTTACACATGTATTTTCATTCTCATCTCTTTAAGTTCATTTATTACATAACCGACTGGGGTTTACGTGAATAATCACTAAGTGCCGCATTTTGACACATTTTTGCGTGTATTTGACCGTTAAGTCGCGCACCTTGAGCTAAAAGATGACTTTACATGTCCGTGTTCTGTTCCGTCTCTGAGTGCATGCAGGAATAGCACAAAAAGTTCTGTTTCACGCTTTTAAAAACATGAATAAATTGAATCAACTTAAATAAATCAAGCATGTCCCATTTGGCAAAAGTCACATAACATGATTTTACTGATTTGCATGAGAAATTGGGCTTTTAAAAGGAGCGAAAGCCCACCACTGGAAAGGGGGTCGGAATGGGGCGTAATAATCGTTTTATCTCGATTATTGTATTTTCATAATCATTGGAGGCCAAAATCGAAATCGAAACTGCATTTCGATTAATTGCACAGCCCTAAAATATATAACATATATTTCTTACATATTTACATCTATGTGTGTGTATTTATAAATATATATTGTACACACACACATATATTATGTAAACATATATATATATATATATATATATATATATATATTTTGTGATAAAAAAAAAAAAAAAATAGAAAAAAATAATATATTTACATCTATGTGTGTGTATTTATAAATATATATTGTACACACACACATATATTATGTAAACATATATATATATATATATATATATATATATATATGCTTTGACATAACAATAAAAACAATAGTAAAACAATTAATCAATTTATTCACCCCCATCTCATTCTAAACCAGTTCTCTTTCAAACAATCGCTCGGTATCTCACTATGGGAAAGCCCCCAGGCGTGATAGACTATGGAAGCACCAGCTACACCACGTCTGTCCGAAGGACGGACCAATCACAGCTCATGACAAGGAGCCCACCCCCTCCCTATATATGCAGATGTGATTCCCGAAACGGCATTCTTGTTCTCTTCCCCGTGAAGACTTCCCTTCAGCACCTAGGCTGCGCTGCTTTCAGTTCGTAGATGTACCGTCAAGGTTGACGTTGCCGAATGCAGTGTAGTCAGAGTAAAACAAAAAAGAGAAAATCTGTTGCGGATTTTCTGCTCTTTACTGAGCTTATTTGCTCCTCTGTTATTAGCGGTGTTTCCTATCCTAGCTAACATGTTTAGGGGATATTTGACTCACCATGTCATGTCCAAGGTCGCGGCGGAGAAAGGGAAGGATGCCCCTTCACGCTCATGTCCGGCAGCATGTGGATTTATGATCTCGGGCAGGGATTTGCATCCAATGTGTATCGCATGCATGGGTGTCAAGCATGTCCATGCTGCGCTGGCGGATGCGGAAAGTTGCTCCCACTGTCGTGTAATGCCGGCCAGGATTCTAGAGAGAAGGCTTCGAGTGGCGGCAACTTCCAAAGACGATTCGGTTCTCTCCGCGGTCCCTCCTTTGGCAAAGGGGGTCCAACCCTCTCCCCCACATGATCTTTCTTCGTGGGGGGATATTATGGATTTGGAGTCCCCTGAGTTTGCACTGCTTTTCGACCAGATTGCTTGCAGATGGCGATGAGGTCAAGGGAGATGAGGAGAAAGATGAAAAGATGCTAGCTCACCTCCTCCGAAAGGAGCCGGATGATGCTATCCTGTCTGCAGCCCAAGTGTCCAGGCCCGTGAGCACGCAGAGTGGCGATGTGGCGTCGAAGGTGCTGGATTGCGACCTAGTCGAGGTCTGTAAACGTGCTGCAGCTCCCGGGGATCCGGGAGTTAAACGGGATATTTATGACGGGAAAAGGCTCCCTTCCCGCCTTCCCCCGGCGAAACAACTGTTTCCTGCTGTGCCGGTGTGTATAGCAGAGATGAAGCGTTCATTGGATAAACCCTTTTCTTATCGTGTGCCCGTCAAGGGTTACTCGTGTCTTGATGTGAGTGAGATGGAGGGGCTTGGGCTCTCTAACCCTCCCACGGTCAAGCAGTCAGTGGCTCGCCACCTGCTTCCGAACAGGCGGAGCACTCTCTCATCAACCAGCCCCTCCCTCCCTGGGAAAATGTAACGCTTCACCGCTTCCGTGTACCAGAAAATGTATAAGTCGTCAGCACTAGTGGTCGACCGATATTATTTTTTTTTTGAGAGCCGATGTCAATATCTTGGAAAGCTGATATAAAGCTGATATAATTAAATTTATTTTAATTAATATTTAAGAAATTTTATATAATTTTTTTGAAAATTGATTAAAAAATAAATGAGAGAGGCGTTTGACATCTGTCTCCCACGTAAAAGAGCATCCCGTCTTCCTGTTCCCCCTCGGCCTGTTCCTCCAACGCAGAACAGGAGATTTTTGAATGCGTCCAGAACTGCAAAACCCCAGAGTGCAGAGCAGGCGACCTGCCCCCCTGCTGCTCCGAACACTAAGCCATGGGGAAAGCAGTCATTCGCGGCAGTGGCTGCAAAGTCCAGGTCCGCTAACCCTTCCAACAAAAAGAAGAGGGATTCCTTGGACACAATCTCCGCATGGGAGGGACGGGCAGCACCTATGGTTTTCTGTGATGTCCTCTCCCGAGTCCACCAAGTTTGTTCCCCCACCCGCAAAGAAGCGAAGGATGTGGAGTTTGGGCGGAGAAATGGTTCAAAATTGTGTTCAGGCCAGTTCAGCTTCCCCTCAACACACAATGTTCCGTGGATTGTTGACAGCAATTCCACAAGTTCGAGTGCGGAGAACGCAGCCAGCAAAAGAGGTATGCTGAGTTCAAGCACAAGTTCTCAAGTGTATTGTTACAAAGCACTTCAAGCCCTGGGTTCAAAGCAAATAAAAAATCCTCTGTTGCATCCAGGATCAGTGCCGAGGGCGCAGGGAGACAAAAACATAATAATATCAAAGAACCGAGAGATTCTGTCTCTGAGCCACACAGATCCTGACCGTTTTTCTCTGTCCACTAGATGGCGCCATCACTCCCATCTGGAATCGGTTCAACAGAACCGTCTGGCTCTTCATCAGGAGAAGTGGAGAGAGTGTTCTGCGCATCCGTGGGTCCTCGCGTCTGTAACCAAGGGTTTTAGGCATCAGTTCGCTATAAAACCACCTCCTTTCAACGGGGTTATAGCTTCTGTAGCAAATGGGGAATCAGCTCGGGTTATGGAAGCAGAAATACCCTCCCTCTTGAAGAAAAGAGCTATAAGACAAGTTCCAGTGGGGGAAACTCAGAGGGGCTATTACTCCCCTTATTTTCTAATTCCAAAGAAAGATGGGGGTTTGCGGCCTATACTGGACCTGCATGCTTTAAACAAGCACTTAAGGAAGTACAAATTCAGGATGCTCACAGTCTGGGCTCTCACTTGTTCAATCCGCCGGGGTGATTGATTTGCTGCGGTCGATCTCAAGGATGCTTACTTTCATATAAGCATCTAACCTGCGCACAGGAAATATTTTAGATTTTTTTTTAATCCTTTGGGTTTTCCTTTCAGAACGAAGTGTACAAATTTGTTACTCTCCCGTTCGGGCTCAGCCTAGCTCCGTGCGTGTTCAGCCGGTGCATAGAGGCAGCATTATCTCCGCTGAGACACAAGGGTCTCAGAATATCGGCTTATTTGGACGACTGTCTGATATGTGCTCATTCGCGGGAGCGCGGGGAGCGGGACACAGAGATGCTCACGTCTCATCTCACGAATCTGGGGTTCAGGATCAATTATGCCAAAAGCCAGCTGATTCCGTCCCAGGAGATAGAGTATTTAGGCTTGCAAATAGACTCGGTGGCATACCGCGCTATGCTCTTGGGTAACGGCGTTTTATCAGTGCCTAGCCCAGTTTCGTGTGGATAACCTGGTCTCGTTCAGGAACTGTCTCCGCCTTATGGGCATGATGGCTTCGGCACTGTCCGTGGTCCCACTGGGCTTGCTAAAAATGAGGGACTTACAGCGTTGGGTAGCGGCACGGCATCTTTGTCCTCGTCGGCACCTCTCACGCAGAGTGAGAATTACCACGGAGTGCGTGATGGCTCTTCATCAGTGGAAAAACCCCTGTGTATTCCGGACAGGGGGTTCTGCTGGGGGGCGTGTCTCTGAGAAAAGTAGTGACAACGGACGCATCCCTGATGGGATGGGGAGCTGTCTTTCAGGGCAGCTCGGTAAACGGTTGTTGGACGCCTCAGCTTTGCAGACTTCACATAAACATGCTGGAGTTAATGGCAGTCTTTCTAGCCCTGAAGCATTTTCGCCCATTCTTGGAAGGTTTTCATGTTCTAGTCAGGACAGACAACACAACGGTGGTGGCATATATCAATCGACAAGGGGGAACGCGTTCGTTGCAACTGCACAATCTAGCGCGCATGCTGACTGTCTGGAGCACCGTGCATTTCAGAAGTCAGTGATTCAGCTAATAACTGCTCAGCTTTGGAGTTGCGTGCTTTTTACCCTCCATTTTCTTCTTCAGAGGAGAGGAAATTGCTCACTTTGTGTCCTGTACTAGTGTTACGCTATTATGTAAACGAGACACGATCCTTCAGAAAAGATAATCAGTTATTCGTTTCATGGGCCATTCATTGTAAGGGGTAAGCCGATCTCCTCACAGCACCTCTCCCACTGGATGGTGGAGGCTATTGAAATAGCCTATACATCTATGGGTCTTCATTCCCCAGAAGGCCTTAGGGCCCATTCTACACGAGGTATTGCTACCTCATGGGCGTTGTTCAAGAAGATTTCGGTGGGAGATATTTGTGTGGTGGCAAGTTGGACTTCCCCGCATATATTTATCAGATTTTACCGTCTTGATGTCACTGCGCCTTCATTGGCTCATACTGTTCTTAAAGTTGGCTCTTTGGAGAATTGAAAGGTTGTCTTTCTTCCTTTTTGAGTCTGTTCGGCGGCTTCGGAAAGCATGGGTTACGGGAGTTGGCTATATCATTCCTATAGTGAGATACCAAGTGATTGTTTGAAAGAGAACGTTAGGTTACTTGCGTAACCCCGGTTCTCTGAGAACAGAGCGAGGTATCTCACCAAGCTTCCCTACTCGCATAACACGGGGGAAGAGCGAGCTTAGAATGCCGTTTCGGGGATCACAGCTGTATATATAGGGAGGGGGTGGGCTCCTTTTCATGAGCTGTGATTGGTCTGTCCTTTGGACAGACGTGGTGTAATTGGTGCTTCCATAGGCTATCATGCCTGGGGGCGTTCCCATAGTGAGATACCTTGCTCTGTTCTCAGAGAACCGGGGTTACACAAGTAACCTAACGTTTTCTGTGAACCATTCCTTTAATACAAAGTGACATTATAGTGCTTTTAAATTGTATTTATTCCAGCCTAATGGTTTATAGATGTGTTAAAATATTAATAATACCAAATTAAGTATTTAAAAAAAATACTAGTAAAGTTTATATATGACTTTTTTGTCTTTTAGCTAAAAGCCAAGACTGAAATGCTGTTGTCTGCTGAAGCAGCAAAAAATGCCCAGAGAGCAGACTTGGAGAACCACCTAGAGACTGCCCAGAATGCATTGCAAGATAAGCAGCAAGTATGTACTATTGCTTTGACACCATTTGAACCTAGTGTATTTATATCAGTCCAATATAAGAATGTCATTTTGTTGTAAGTTCAAAGTTGTTGTTTTTTGTGTGTGTGTTTCGGCAGGAGTTGAGTAAAGTGCAGGCTCAGCTGGAAGAGCAGGGCCGCAGGCTGCAAGAGAAGCAGGAGCAATGCTCTCAGCTGGAGACCAGTCTGAAGGACAGCAGAGACAAACTGCTGACTGCAGAGCAGAGGATAGAGACACTGGAGACCCAGACCAAGGTCAGCGTCACTGCAGCACATTTCTGCTTCGTCATCGTGACTTCATTTTGAAAATGTTACAGGCCTGTTGTGATTGTTACAGATATCAAATGACTGTATTGATAAGAAAGTGGTCTTGAATTATTTCTTTGCTGTTTTTTTATTGACTATTTACCTAATTATAATTACATGGAAATAAGTGTTTATTTGATTGAGAAATACTTGAAAGCTACATGCCATTGTCTTAATTTAATCTTTCAATATGTATTGTATTATGCATTGAAATTTCTGTGATCAAATGTTTTTTCTGTGTGTGTTTTTGTCTTATATAGAAAGTAGAGGTAGAGTTAACTGAACTCTGCTCTGGAAGGGAACAGGCTCAGAAGGAGCAGCAGATGCTGAAGAAGCAAATCAGTGAGCTGGAGATGAAGACAAAGGAGCTGAACCGTCTTTTAGACTCTGAGAAACAAGAGTAGGTACCTCATATGGAAAAATGTACAATGTTAAAGAAAGAAATGTTTTAACGAGCAGTTTTCTTTCCAATCTTGGCTTATTTCCTTAATCTGATTGAAGTATTTAAGTAAAATACATCTTAGTTTATTAATTTCTCTGAAAAAAAGATTGTACAAATGATATGTGTAAATGCTTAATTTTAAAAGTATACTAATATAACAGTTTGAGGTCAGTATTTTATTTTTTAAATAAATTAATACTTTTTATACAGGATGCATTACACTGATCAAAAGTGACAGTAAAGACACATAATACAAAAAAATCTGTTTCAACTAAAAGCTTTTCTTTTGATTCATCAAAGGATCCTGAAAAATTAAATAATGTTTTTCACAAAGATATTAAGCAGCACAACTGTTTTCAACACTGATAATAAAAATAAATGTTTCCTGATATTAAAATATATTAAAATGAAAAAACATGATTTAAAATTGTAGTAACATTTCCCAAAATTATTTTTGCTGTATGTTTGATCAAATAAATTTAGCCTTGGTGAGCTTGGTGACTTTCAAAAACATAAAAAATGTAACCAACCCCACACTTCAAATCTAATTAGTATAGATCACAGGTGTGACTTGTCGATCTTTCCTTTCCTTTCTGTCTCAGAGCTGCCACCCAGCAAGAGGAGTTGAAGAAGAAAACGTCAGCCCTCTCCCAAACAAAACAACAGCTGGAGAAGGCAGAGCAGAAGCGTGCAACCCTGCAGGCCAGCCTGGATAAACTGTCTCAGGAGGGTCAGAAGCAGCAAGCAGAGCTGGACAAGAAAGTTCAGGGTCTGAGTGCAGATCTTAAGAAAACTCTGGAGGAGAAGGAAGCTCTGACTAAAGAAATGGCAATGGTGAAAGAGGCTCTGAGCAAAGCTTCTAAAGCTCTAAAAGAGAGCCAGACTCAATTGGAGGCAGAGAAGAAGAGCAGCAATGCCACTTTGGAGGAGAAGGTGAGAAGTTTGGCCCCAAAAATTATTTGGATACTTGTGTATGTATAAAAAAATTAAATTCATAGTACGACAAAAATGATCAAATCATTTGCTGTTATTTAAAAGTAGTTCAGTACAAGCACACTTTTTTTCATGCAAACCTTTTCACAGAAATTTAAATATCAAGCTTTCTCTAATTTGTAGGAAAAGTTTTATCAGAAAGCACAGCAAGAGCTTCAGAAAAACACAGAGACCGCTTCTAAAGAGCTCAGCCGTGTCAAAGGTCAGCTGGAGAAATCAATAGAGGTAAGATTGTGCATTATAACTCCATTTATATTTCAAGAAAGCATTGATTATGACTTTTATGTACCCTCATATTAGAGGAATCTTGATATTTTGCAATTATGTTGAATCTTTTAGGCAGAAAAGGGGCTTCAATCTCAGCTGACTGCACTGAACACTCAACTGAAACAGTATCAAGATACGCTGAAAGAGAAAGAAAATCGTGTACAGCAGCTACAGGCAGAGCTGAAGACTACTCAGGGGTCCTTAAGCCTGGAAGTGAAGAAATTTAAGGCGCAAGTGTCCGAGCTGCAGACTTCCTTCACTAAAAAGGCATGTAGAGTTTCCTTACACACCTATGTGTCATAAAAGGCACTTAAATGTACTCCTAGCATACCTAAATTGACTGATTTATTTTCTGTACTTAAAGGGATAGTCCACCCAAAAATTAACATTCTGTCATTATTTACTCTCCCTCATGTTGTTTCAAACCTGTATGATTTTCTTTGTTCTGTGAAACATAGCAGAAGATATTTTAAAGAATGTTGGTAACCAAATGGTTTTGATTTCCATTGGGTTCCATTGTATTTTATACTGTGGAACATAAAAGAAGATATTTTGAAGAATAGTTGATAACCAAACAGTCTTGGTTCCCACTTGTTTTTCAGTGAGAAGTCAATGAGAACCAACATTCTCTTTAAAATATATTCTTATGTGTGTTCTTAATATAAATATATGTGTTCTACAGAAGAAAGTCATACATTTGGTAGGAGGTTAATGATGAGTCCCTGCCATGTTGTTGGACATTATGACTGAACTTTGTGTGAATCAATTGAATTGTGTTTCAGACTGAAGAGGAGGCAAAGCTGAAGGAGCAGGTGACGACATTGTCTAAAGATCTCAACTCAGAGAAGAATCACTGTGCAGAACTGCAGAAGACCAGTGACAGCGCCAAAGAAAGTCTCGCCACCCTTCAGTCTGATTACTACGGCAAGGAGTCTGAGCTCTCTGCTGTACGCCAGGACCTCAAGGTCTGTTTTATAAAGTATGAGCACATCTTAATAAATGATTCCGTGCAGTATCTGATTATTATCTTATTATGTGTCATTTAGGTGTGTGAGGAGAAGCTGCTTCTAGCTCAGGAGGAGCTGGTGGCCAACAGAAACCAGCTGAGTGCTCACGAAACCCAGATCCAGGAGCTAAAGACGGCCCGCACGGAGCTGGAGAAAGACCTCAGCAAGAGAGACGAGAAGATCAAAAAGCAGGTGGAGGCTCTACAGAAGCTCCAGAAACAACAGGTAACAAAATATGCTGCAAATTTTTGAGATATCATCGTTGTGCCCTCAAGCAAGTCTTTGAACCACAGATTTTCCTGTGGTGTGAAGGTTACGGAAACAAATGCCACTTGTCTCGATTGTGTGGCGATAAATAAAGACTCTGTTCCAAACACAGTGAGACTACAATACAACCTTCTGTTGTGAGCAGGAATTGTTATAACTTTTAATTTGCTTGCCATCACAGACATGGAGAATGGAGTTGTTCAGCTGACTGTGTCTTTTGTTTCAGAAACAAACTGAGGAGCAGCTGAAGAAGGAGAAGGCTCAATGCGAGGAGCTCAAAGAGTGCCAGAGCGCTCTGGAGAAGGACAAAAACAAACTGTCTGCTGATCTTAAAGCTCTGGCCGAGAAGAATGAGAAGGTCAGACTGATCACCTCTGACCCCAAATCACTTTTATGAATCATAGCAGCCTTAAAATCTGCTACTTAAAGGTGCACTATATGTTGTTTCACTGTAAAATATCTACCATTATTAATTAATTGCTATTTTTCCCACAAAATGCTAGTACTTTGAATGAATCCTATTAGTGTCCTAAAAACAGCTGCTTTATTCTAAGCAGAGTCACCCCTTGATAGGGACCCCCATGATGAGACTTATTATTAATACTTTTTAATGTCCAGCCAAAGTACTTAGTTTATTTTACTAAGCTATTTTTATACATTTCCAGTTACTCAAAGTAGTTATGACAGACTAATATTTTTGTAATGGCATCTTGTAACTGAAACATTTTGAATGAGACTCTACACTACTGTTCAAAAGTTTGGGGTTCAAGGCTCCATTTATTTGATTAAAAGTAAAGGAAAATCTGTAAAATTGTGAAATAGTATTACAATTGACATTTTTTCATTAAGGTTTTTTTTTTTTTAATATATATATTTTAAAATCTAATTTATTCCTCTGGCAAAGCTACTTTTCAGCAGCCATTACTCCAGTCAGTCAGTGTCACATGATCCTTCAGAAATCAATCTGAAATGCAGATTTGGTTCTCAAGAAACATTTCATATTCTCAGTGTTAAAAACGTGCTGCTTAATATTATTGTGGAAACTCTGATACTGAACAAAAAACATGTTGTACCTTTAACTGGCATGTCATTGTTTTTCATTCTCCACTGCCTTCATTAGTGGTCGACCGATATATCGCCAAGGCCAATATATCGGCCGATATTTGGCATTTTTCAAATATCGGCATAAGTTAAGATAAGTTAATAAGATAAGATACGTTTTTCTGTTTGGCCGATGCGTTCGAGGCGGTACTTTTATTTTGACGGCGGCAGCGCCTGAGTGCACACAGTGCTCACATTCTCCTTGTTTGCTGTCATCGTTCAGTTCTGTCTAATACGGATAGAAGTCTGTCTAATAATCTGATAGAATTGTTAAACAAAGGAATTAAAAAGTATACAAAAAGTATTATAACGATTGCTTTTATATTATTAGTAATAGAAAGGCAAACATTATAATACTAGCAGCTACAGGCAGAGCTGAAGACTACTCAGGGGTCCTTAAGCCTGGAAGTGAAGAAATTTAAGGCGCAAGTGTCCGAGCTGCAGACTTCCTTCACTAAAAAGGCATGTAGAGTTTCCTTACACACCTATGTGTCATAAAAGGCACTTAAATGTACTCCTAGCATACCTAAATTGACTGATTTATTTTCTGTACTTAAAGGGATAGTCCACCCAAAAATTAACATTCTGTCATTATTTACTCTCCCTCATGTTGTTTCAAACCTGTATGATTTTCTTTGTTCTGTGAAACATAGCAGAAGATATTTTAAAGAATGTTGGTAACCAAATGGTTTTGATTTCCATTGGGTTCCATTGTATTTTATACTGTGGAACATAAAAGAAGATATTTTGAAGAATAGTTGATAACCAAACAGTCTTGGTTCCCACTTGTTTTTCAGTGAGAAGTCAATGAGAACCAACATTCTCTTTAAAATATATTCTTATGTGTGTTCTTAATATAAATATATGTGTTCTACAGAAGAAAGTCATACATTTGGTAGGAGGTTAATGATGAGTCCCTGCCATGTTGTTGGACATTATGACTGAACTTTGTGTGAATCAATTGAATTGTGTTTCAGACTGAAGAGGAGGCAAAGCTGAAGGAGCAGGTGACGACATTGTCTAAAGATCTCAACTCAGAGAAGAATCACTGTGCAGAACTGCAGAAGACCAGTGACAGCGCCAAAGAAAGTCTCGCCACCCTTCAGTCTGATTACTACGGCAAGGAGTCTGAGCTCTCTGCTGTACGCCAGGACCTCAAGGTCTGTTTTATAAAGTATGAGCACATCTTAATAAATGATTCCGTGCAGTATCTGATTATTATCTTATTATGTGTCATTTAGGTGTGTGAGGAGAAGCTGCTTCTAGCTCAGGAGGAGCTGGTGGCCAACAGAAACCAGCTGAGTGCTCACGAAACCCAGATCCAGGAGCTAAAGACGGCCCGCACGGAGCTGGAGAAAGACCTCAGCAAGAGAGACGAGAAGATCAAAAAGCAGGTGGAGGCTCTACAGAAGCTCCAGAAACAACAGGTAACAAAATATGCTGCAAATTTTTGAGATATCATCGTTGTGCCCTCAAGCAAGTCTTTGAACCACAGATTTTCCTGTGGTGTGAAGGTTACGGAAACAAATGCCACTTGTCTCGATTGTGTGGCGATAAATAAAGACTCTGTTCCAAACACAGTGAGACTACAATACAACCTTCTGTTGTGAGCAGGAATTGTTATAACTTTTAATTTGCTTGCCATCACAGACATGGAGAATGGAGTTGTTCAGCTGACTGTGTCTTTTGTTTCAGAAACAAACTGAGGAGCAGCTGAAGAAGGAGAAGGCTCAATGCGAGGAGCTCAAAGAGTGCCAGAGCGCTCTGGAGAAGGACAAAAACAAACTGTCTGCTGATCTTAAAGCTCTGGCCGAGAAGAATGAGAAGGTCAGACTGATCACCTCTGACCCCAAATCACTTTTATGAATCATAGCAGCCTTAAAATCTGCTACTTAAAGGTGCACTATATGTTGTTTCACTGTAAAATATCTACCATTATTAATTAATTGCTATTTTTCCCACAAAATGCTAGTACTTTGAATGAATCCTATTAGTGTCCTAAAAACAGCTGCTTTATTCTAAGCAGAGTCACCCCTTGATAGGGACCCCCATGATGAGACTTATTATTAATACTTTTTAATGTCCAGCCAAAGTACTTAGTTTATTTTACTAAGCTATTTTTATACATTTCCAGTTACTCAAAGTAGTTATGACAGACTAATATTTTTGTAATGGCATCTTGTAACTGAAACATTTTGAATGAGACTCTACACTACTGTTCAAAAGTTTGGGGTTCAAGGCTCCATTTATTTGATTAAAAGTAAAGGAAAATCTGTAAAATTGTGAAATAGTATTACAATTGACATTTTTTCATTAAGGTTTTTTTTTTTTTAATATATATATTTTAAAATCTAATTTATTCCTCTGGCAAAGCTACTTTTCAGCAGCCATTACTCCAGTCAGTCAGTGTCACATGATCCTTCAGAAATCAATCTGAAATGCAGATTTGGTTCTCAAGAAACATTTCATATTCTCAGTGTTAAAAACGTGCTGCTTAATATTATTGTGGAAACTCTGATACTGAACAAAAAACATGTTGTACCTTTAACTGGCATGTCATTGTTTTTCATTCTCCACTGCCTTCATTAGTGGTCGACCGATATATCGCCAAGGCCAATATATCGGCCGATATTTGGCATTTTTCAAATATCGGCATAAGTTAAGATAAGTTAATAAGATAAGATACGTTTTTCTGTTTGGCCGATGCGTTCGAGGCGGTACTTTTATTTTGACGGCGGCAGCGCCTGAGCGCACACAGTGCTCACATTCTCCTTGTTTGCTGTCATCGTTCAGTTCTGTCTAATACGGATAGAAGTCTGTCTAATAATCTGATAGAATTGTTAAACAAAGGAATTAAAAAGTATACAAAAAGTATTATAACGATTGCTTTTATATTATTAGTAATAGAAAGGCAAACATTATAATACTTTCTCGTTTGCCGTCAGCATTCAGCAAATACTCATTTACATAATTTAAACAAATCTTTGAATGGCTAATGAACATTTAATTTCACAAACCTTGCAAACTTAGTCAAATCCAGTTGTGAGATCTTGTGAAGTGTGCATGTGACCTGCATGATCGCGTGTTCTCTGTGCGTGTTCACCACCCGGCTTTCCAAGATATCAGCATCGGCTGTCAAAAAAACATTATCGGTCGACCACTAGCCTTAAGTATTTTGATGACTTTTGGATTCCTATGAATTGTGTAGCATAGTTTGATGATCTGGGCTTGTATCCATAGTGTTACATGTTAACATCCAACTATGTTTATAACTGACAGAATTGTCTATGTGTCTCTTGCAGGAGCTGAAGGAGCTCCAGGCAGCGAAGCAGCTGTTGATCCAGCAGAAGGTGGAGCTGCAAGGGAAGGTGGAGGCAGCTCAAGCATCTCTGGAGCAGGAACAGAGAGAGCATCAGAAGACCAGAGACTCCATCAAACAAAAACAGCAGCAGCTCAAATCTGAGACGGACAAACTACAACAGCAACTGGTACTTATAATACCAACTTCATTGATTTAATTATTAATTATTACTGTAATAATATTATTATTAATCGTTAGCAAGTAACCTCTATTGCTGACTTATATGCTGCAGCAAAAATGCTTTCTAAATTTTCCACAGAAAAGCTATATTATCTTCTTTCTCAGGCATCAGAAGTGAAGGCTAAAGAGGAGGTGGAGAAGCAGAGGGAAGAGGCGGAGGTGAAGATATCTATGCAGGTGGCGGCACTGAACGAGAATATGGCGACGCTGAAGAGAGAGTGGCAGAGCAGCCAGAGACGGGTGGGTGAGCTGGAGAAACAGACGGATGAGCTGAGAGGGGAGATCGCCGTGTTGGAGGCCACCATCCAGAACAACCAGGATGAGAGGCGTGCACTGCTGGAGAGGTTTGACTGTTTCTCTAGATACTTTTTCGGCATAAAAACACAGAGAAAAAGGGATGATCACTTTCAATTTGATCCTTTTCCAGGTGTGTCCAGGGTGAGGGGGAGATCGAGAAGCTTCAGGCTAAGTTAGTGGAGATGCGCAGGAAGTTGGATGACACTACAGCCGCCATGCAGGAGCTTGGCCGTGAGAACCAGTCCTTACAGGTCAGACTGACGCCAACCCTAGACTGAAATAACTGACCTTACAATTCAGTTTTGGTGTTGTTTTGCGTCTCTAGCTAAGGAAACTTCATTTTTTTTGTCAAATGTGGCTCCTTTTTCCTGTTCCAGATAAAGCAGTCACAGTCCCTCACGCGAAAGTGGGCGGAAGATCACGAGGTGCAGAACTGTATGGCTTGTGGGAAAGGCTTCTCTGTCACTGTCAGAAAGGTCTGCATCATGCATACACACACGCTCACATTCTTATTTGATGATGCAGCCACTCGAATGGATCAAAGTATGAGATCAATACAGTGTTAATGATCTAAAATATTGATCCGTGCTCCTGCATTCAAAGGACTGTGATCACATGACATGGTGCATCAAAGCAAGTTCCACCAACAAAAGCGTCTGTTTGATGTTCTCAGGAAGTCATTGCCAATTAATCATTCTTACATCCACATCTTTGCATATTATCTTCCCTCAAATCTTAAACATGCACACACTACACGATTTGAAAATCCTGGCGCATCACACACTACAAGATATTATTAAGATTATCATACCAGAGGGAGCGCCTCACGTGATGTCACGCAGCAGATCGTCACTGATATTTCAATGATGTTTACATATGTTACACATTATACAGACAGTCGTGTTACTACAAAATGTCAAGAAGCAATTTCTTCCGTCTCCGCTATCCAACGGAGCCATACAGCAGCTGTTTTGCGGTCGCGCATTAGCTATTGTGAAAGTACTGACGTAATCATATAGCCGTCATCATCCCGATTTAGATCCTAAATATCAAACATGTTTGATATGTTGTTTTCTTTTATCAATTTGTACATGTTGGATGTGTACGTGCCCTGCTTTTAAGCAATAACTGTGCATTGGGTGTGATTGTTTGTGTGATAGTATATTGAAAATGAATGACAGACCGCTGATTGTGTTTAAAATATCAGCTGCTACATTTCTCTTCAACTTGAGCGGTTTCTCTCATTCATGGCATCTACGCAATTGAGCGAATGCAATGCCGCGAGCCAACACTTTAGACTAAAAGGGGTAGTTCACCTAAAAAAATGATTCACCCTCGTCATTCCAAACCTGTATGACAGACTTTCTTCTGCAGAATATAAAAGTAGATATTTTGAATAATGTTGAGAACCAAACCGTGACTTCCATTGAATTTTGTCCACACAATGAAAGTCAATGGGAACTAAAACTATTTACCAACATTCTTCAGAGTATCTTATTATATGTCTTGTTTGTGTGTTTAGTTACCAACATTCTGTTTTGTGGATTACAAAAGAACATATTTTGAAGAGTGTTGAGAACCAAACAGTAACTTGTATTTTTGTCCATACAATGAAAGTCAATGGGAACTTAAACTCTTTAGTTAACATTTCTCAAAATAGTCTTTTTTTTTCTTTGTTTGTGTTGCAGAACACAAAAGAAGATATTTTGAAGAATGTTAGTAACCAAACAAAAATCAATAGGAACCGAAGCACTTTATTTACCGTCATTATATCAAAATACCATCTTATGTCTTGTTACTGTTTTAGTTACCAACTTAAAAATATCTAGTCTTGTTTTCCTTGTTTTTTCTTAACAGAACACAAAAAATATTTTGAAGAATGTTGATAAACAAACAAACAAGCAAACAAACAAAAATGTCCAAACAGTGGAAGTCAAATGGAACCCAAACAATTTATTTACCGACATTTATCAAAATATTTTATATGCTTTGTGTGTTTTGTGGATTACAAAAGAAGATATTTTGAAGAATGTTGAAGACCAAACAGTTTCAGTTCCAAATTGATTTCCATTTTATTTTTGTCCAAACGGTGAATGTCAATGGGGTCCAAATGAGATTGTTTTGGACCCCATTGACTTCCATTGTATAGACCAAAAAAAAACTTACGTTTTTCAAAATATCTCCCCATCATGGAGGTTTGAAATGACAGAATTAAAATTTTTTGGTGAACTAGTCCCTTATTAGAAGCTAAAAGTGTGGTGAGCGTCATTGTAAGCGCTTAGTGTAGAACTAAATGTGAGCGAGTGCACTGCAACTAACTGCTGTAAAGTATGCTTCACTGTATGTGGTTTATGCAGTAGCCACGTTCTGATGTTTTCGCTCTGCTTAATAGATTGTACGCGGCTTGCAGCGTCGATGGCACTGTTTGCTGTCAGTGTGATTCTGAGGTATTGATTCCTTCCTGTTTGTGTCAGTAGATGGATTCAGGAGCATAATGCATAGTGATTCATATGTATCCCAGGATGAATCAAAAGTGTCTCAGGATGTTTTGTGCTCATCACCAGCTCAGTCATGTGACGTGATTTCAGAAAATGTAATAGTATATGAATAGCAGCCCTTTAACTTGATTTTGGATGAAATGTGTGCTGCAGTCAACAACAGTATGATAGAAGCCACTCAGTGCCATATAACTGGTCAAAACCTTCCATCGGACATCACAATGCTGTAATTATTAGCAATTGTTTGAAGAAAAATAGGTCGTGCAGCTTGCAAATAAAGCTAATTTGTGACCGCATATGCAAAGTGCATCACTTGTAGGTTTTTGGATCAGCACTACTCACTGACAGTATCTGTTATATGGTTGTCATGCATTATTATTATTGATTGATTCATATTTTTTGATGTGCTGAACAGCAGGGTGTTCACATTCATGTTGTGGTAATGTGTTTGTGTGCCTTATATCAAGGTTTGTTTCTGTCACATTGGTGCATTTTTGAATGCAGACATGTCTTAACAGGCAAGACCCATCAGATACATGTTAATTTGTTTAGCAGGATTCTACATATTTGTGATGTGAAAGCAGTATCGGAAATGGATGAAAAAATCAATCAGAATATACTAAATGAGTTAAAAAATAAAAAGTGTAAAATATCACATACTGAAGGTGATTTCAGGTTAATTGGTTTGTTTGCCTGACGGTCCTGATTCAAATGAAGAACAGATGAACTTCTTCACCACCCAAGATTTTTTTGTTGAGGAAAAAAAATTGTTCAATGGTATTATGTTTTCAAATTTTTCATCATGTTTAAAAGTAAATAATAAACTGTTTCTATTTTCTTTCAGTGTCCCGCAGTGTTATTTAGTATTATTTATATACTACTGTAATATTAAGGTTTTGAATTAGTTTTTATTTTGAATATTATCAGGATTCATTTTATTTGATGTTTTAGTCATTTTGTTGTGTGCTTGTCTTTTTATTTATTTTTTTTTAAACATGCATACTTTTTTTAAAATCTATTATTTATATTTTATTTCAGCTTCATTTCAAATGACCAAAAACTCTTATTGGTTTTACTGATGTCCTGTTTGTACTTTTAAATCAAATACTTTAATCATTATGTATAAAAACTTGATATTTTATTTTTTCATGGTCAAACAAGTAAATTATTTACAAAACAACGTAATGCATAACATTGTTTTAAAGAAATTTTTAATTTATACAAATTAGAATTTTGCTAACTTTCACACTGTATTACAACACATACAGTAGGTTCTTTACTGTATCTTAGCATTTAACTTTCCCACAACACACAATGTCACTTTCTGTGACACAAATTCATAATTATTTATTTGCGTTAGGAACATGCAACATTCAGTTTTCCAAAAATGCCGATCGGTGTATGATAGGGTGACCATACGTGCCATTTTCCCAGGAAGCGTCCTGGCCAGGATTTCTATATTGCCTAAAATATCTAGGTTTTGGCTTTGTTTGTGTGTGCAGACCGATCGGTGTTTGACATCAAAATACCATACAGACAGTTCTTTATGCTTTCAAAATGCTCTCGAGGTATTTAGATGTCATACACCGATCACACGTCTGCACACGCAAACAAATCCAAAACCTAGATATTTTAGGCAATATAGAAATCCTGGCCAGGACGCGTCCTGGGAAAATGGCACGTATGGTCACCCTAGCATAGAGGAGAAACAATAATGTACAGTATGTGGAAAATAATGTGTTTTTTTAACTTTAAACCGCATAAACATTTCATTACACCAAATACTGTTATTTTTAGCAACATCATATGACCCCTTTAAACGGTGTTACTACTGTTACAGTGGTGATGTATTTCCATTTTTAGCAAAAAAAAAAGAAGTTTCAAACACTCATGGTTTTCTTTCTAGGACATAAAAAGAGACGTTTTGCACAATTTGAGTCATACAGAAGACAAGAATACTTTCATGGTGATTTCTGTCCTTTTAAGAGCTTGACAGCTTCAGTCCTACTTTACTGTATGGAAACGAACAGACATTCTTAAGTAAAAGCCTGTCATATTTGGAATAAGATGAAGGGGAGTAAACGATGACAGAATTTTCATTTTTGGGTTAACTTTGTTGGTTCATTGGCACTCTTGGGGAAGTTCTCTTGAAAGTCTCTGTGTAAATTAGATCTGTGAAGACTCCAGAAAAGAGTTCTTAACCCGCGGCTGCTGACAGTCCTGCTTCAGCAGAGAATTGGTGGCATCCTCAATCTCCGACACCCACGCTTTCTGAAACATACACAACATACAGCCTGACAAGACCATTTTTGTGATTTGAGCTAAAAGCTACGTTTATACACTGAACAAAATTATAAACGCAACACTTTTGTTTTTGCCCCCATTTTTCATGAGCTGAACTCAAAGATCTAAGACTTTTTCTATGTACACAAAAGACCTATTTCTCTCAAATATTGTTCACAAATCTGTCTAAATCTGTGTTAGTGAGCACTTCTCCTTTGCCGAGATAATCCATCCACCTCACAGGTGTGGCATATCAAGATGCTGATTAGACAGCATGATTATTGCACAGGTGTGCCTTAGGCTGGCCACAATAAAAGGCCACTCTAAAATGTGCAGTTTTACTGTATTGGGGGTCCGGGGGGTCCGAAAACCAGTCAGTATCTGGTGTGACCACCATTTGCCTCACGCAGTGCAACACATCTCCTTCGCATAGAGCTGATCAGGTTGTTGATTGTGGCCTGTGGAATGTTGGTCCACTCCTCTTCAATGGCTGTGCGAAGTTGCTGGATATTGGCAGGAACTGGAACACGCTGTCGTATGTGCCGATCCAGAGCATCCCAAACATGCTCAATGGGTGACATGTCCGGTGAGTATGCTGGCCATGCAAGAACTGGGATGTTTTCAGCTTCCAGGAATTGTGTACAAATCCTTGCAACATGGGGCCGTGCATTATCATGCTGCAACATGAGGTGATGGTCGAGGATGAATGGCACAACAATGGGCCTCAGTCACGGTATCTCTGTGCATTCAAAATACCATCAATAAAATGCACGCGTTCATTGTCCATAACATATGCCTGCCCATACCATAACCCCACCGCCACCATGGGCCACT
>NW_015505666.1:363202-363762 GCF_001515645.1 Sinocyclocheilus grahami | reverse complement strand
GCTCCCTCAAAACTTGCGACATCTGTGGCATTGTGCTATGTGATAAAACTGCACATTTTAGAGAGGCCTTTTATTGTGGCCAGCCTAAGGCACACCTGTGCAATAATCATGCTGTCTAATCAGCATCTTGATATGCCACACCTGTGAGGTGGATGGATTATCTCGGCAAAGAAGAAGTACTCACTAACGTGGATTTAGACAGATTTGTGAACAATATTTGAGAGAAATAGGTCTTTTGTGTACATAGAAAAAGTCTTAGATCTTTGAGTTCAGCTCATGAAAAATGGGGGCAAAAACAAAAGTGTTGCGTTTATAATTTTGTTCAGTGTAATACCACTGTTAGATTATATTGCCAATTTATGTAACCTTGACAAACTTAAGATTTCAGTTTTTTTTCCACCATTCAAGTACACTACCATTCAAATAGTCTCTAATGCTTAACAAGACTGCAATTATTGGAGCAAAAATACAGAAATATTATTACAACTTAAAATAACTGTTTATATATATTTTAAATTCCTGTAATGGCAAAGCTGAATTTTCAGCATCATTACTCCAGT
>NW_015505666.1:360852-361502 GCF_001515645.1 Sinocyclocheilus grahami | reverse complement strand
TTTGATGAGGCCAAAATATTACATGTATGATTTATTTTTTAGTTTCTATATATATATATTTTTTTATTAAAAGACATTTTTAAAAACTCTGCACATAACTATTTAAGGTGGTAAGATTTTTAATGGTTAAAAAAAAAGCTTCATATTCATGAAGGCTGCATTTACTTGGAGAAACAACAACAACAACATAAAAACACCAATATTCTGAAATATTATTACAATTTAAAATAACTGTTTTCTATTTTAATATATTTTCAAATGTAATTTGTCCTGTGATGGGAAAGCTGAATTTTCAGCAGCCATGATTCTAGTTTCCAGTGTCACATGATCCTTCGGAAATCATTCTAATATGCTGATTTGGTGCTCATGAAACATTTCTTATTATAAATGTTGAAAACAGTTGTGCTGCTTAAAGGGGTCCTATTATGCTTTTTCACTTTTTCAACTTTAGTTAGTCTGTAATGTTGCTGTTTCCCAAACTTCAGACTAGTAGTGTATTTAAGAAGTATAGTCTTTTTTATTTTATGTTTACTTTTCAGCATTTTATAGCATTATTATTTTGCAAACGTAACTTTTATTGTGAATTTAACAGCATCTCATATAAGATAACATACAGTGGGTACGGAAAGTATTCAGACCCCCTTAAATTT
>NW_015505666.1:355033-360842 GCF_001515645.1 Sinocyclocheilus grahami | reverse complement strand
TTTTGTTCAGTGTAATACCACTGTTAGATTATATTGCCAATTTATGTAACCTTGACAAACTTAAGATTTCAGTTTTTTTTCCACCATTCAAGTACACTACCATTCAAATAGTCTCTAATGCTTAACAAGACTGCAATTATTGGAGCAAAAATACAGAAATATTATTACAACTTAAAATAACTGTTTATATATATTTTAAATTCCTGTAATGGCAAAGCTGAATTTTCAGCATCATTACTCCAGTCTTCAGTGTCACATGTTCCTTCAGAAATCATTCTAATATGCTGATTTGGTGCTCAAGAAAAAATTCTTATTTTTATCAATGTTGAAATATTTTTGTGTAAACCAAACCATAATTTGTTTCCAGAATGAATAGAAAGAGAAAGCATCTGCCATGCCAAATTGACGTTAATACTGAATAATCTGATGATGTTTGACATGCCAGCACTGGTTAAGTTTGTGAATTATGGGTGTTGGATGGAAATCAAAGCCTTTGAGAAAACATTAGCAGGATCAAATATTCACCTTCACAGATTCAGTCTGGGCTTGCAGAATGAAGACACCGATGCACTGCTGGTAACGATTCTGGTGCATTATTATGAAGGAATTGGGCAGACCGGATGCTGAAACATTCAGAGACATAATGTCAGTCCATCAGTGAGAACTTCAGTGTTTGTGTCAGTGCTGATCACACATGGGCTGGTCCATCCTCAATGGAAATGTCTGGATTACTAAATAATTACGTAACAACTGCAACATGATCTTAATCCAAAGAGTGCGTCATGGTATGTCTGTGCGTGCTGTCGGCACCTGTGGCGTTGAGCTGGTCTATGTTCTTTAACTGCAGGCGGTCCAGAGAGATAGGCTGGTCCAGGACAATGAAGCTACAGCTCTCCTGTAATAAGAGCTCAAGCTCTTGGCCCGCAGCCGAACGCAGGGGGCTCGACTCCACCACGCCAGACCTCTACAATACAAAAACACAAGCATGTGATATTAGCTGTTTAAAAGTTTTGCGTAAAGTAAATATTAAACAGCACTGAAAACCTATTTTACTTCTGTATTGTGCTGTATTTTCAAGTGAAAGAAAATATTTAAACGTATAATAAATATAGGATGAGATTGGAATTGTATCCATTTACTTTTTGATTCATAATTTCCAAGAATTAATTGTATTGTGAAAAGTGGCCCTTCCAGTCCAGACCTGAATGCTACATTATTTAAATATACGTGAAATGTTAACTAATGTTAAATAAAATCAAACAATATTTTTGTTTGATGAGGCCAAAATATTACATGTATGATTTATTTTTTAGTTTATATATTTTTTTTTATTAAAAGATATTTTTAAAAACTCTGCACATAACTATTTAAGGTGGTAAGATTTTTAATGGTTAAAAAAAAATGCAATATAACAAAGAGTGAAAAATGTAAGGGGGTCTGAATACTTTCCGTACCCACTGTATATTCATATAAATATATTTAACTTTTAATCTCCATTTACAGTATTCAGTACAGTACTATCATCTGACACAATCCACTGATCTCTATTCAACCTTAGCGTGTAAAAGGGAGTATCAATAATCACTCCCAGCCAGAATCAACAAATCTATTTTCACATCACCGCCACACGCTCTGACGCATCGCCCATGCTTTGATTTATGTCAACAGGGCTGCTAAGCCTTTCACAGTAATAACACCAAACAATCGTCACTTTCCTTGAATCTTTATAAACATACTTAATACTGATCAATAACAGCACCTTTTTGCTTCGCTTGAGCTTCGTGATTAGAAGGAATTCGTCAAATAGAAACAGGTAGACCTCATGCATCTTTGCATTTTCTGTGTGCAAAAGAAAATCATGTAAGCATACACAACATGACCGTCCTAAAAGCATAAATGGACCAATGAGAAAAAGGGATTTATTTTTCTGACCTATGAGAACAAGCTTCCCATCGTGCAGAAGACTACGATGAGACACCAGGTTCTCAAGGGTTACAGCTTTTAGCAAGTGCTTCAGATTCTGTGAAGGATCAGACACACGCAGCCTTGAAATCTCTAAAAATGCAGTTCACATCAAACTAAAATGAACATATAGCATGCTTGAAGATACAGATTTTGACATAAACCTCAGGAACATGCGCCCTCTTGTCTCGCTCCCAAACAGGAAGCCACACCAGAGCTTCCTTCAGCTGCTTCACCTTCTGATAGTTGTCTAACCACTTCACTTTTCCGTCAAGATCATCTGTACAGAGAGAGAGAGAGATTTGGGTGGGAACTCTATTGTATCACCTACACAAAGGCGGTTGGTCACGAAAGGTTAGCGTGTTCATCCACACCTCCCCAAACAAACATTACTGCTTCTGTAAAACCACAGATCCTGTTTTTGGTTGTTCAGTTGGAGACAATCAACTGAATTTAATTGTAGATTCTTCCTACTGCGTTCCAAGTACAGGCTCTTTCATCAACAATGACACGATCATGTAGTTTGAACCCCACACCCATCTGACGACTCTTCATATGCTTTTTTTAATTGCATGAAAGTCACCAAGAAGAGTTGTACACACACCCTTACATTGGTTATGGGAGCGGTGTCATAAAGTGTGTTGAAATGAGCTGCTGCCATCCTGGAAGAAGATTGCTTTTGTATAGAAGATTAACCTATTAATCATTTCAAGCCCGTCTAGCCATAAATCAGCCCTGGAGCAGGTCAACAAGTCAAGACAGGATGACAAGTGTGATTATTACCATCACCTCAAGCACTGTAGAGAATATTATTGAATTCATAGCAGCCAACTTCAGTGTATTTTTGGTTAAAAGTTCAATTACTGCCAGCTAGCTTGCTATATAAAAAAACACAAAATGTCATTACCATAACAAAGAACCAGTTGCTGGGATATTTGTTGTAAAATAACAAAAATATTTGCCCTTTAATATTACTACAAATATTTTGTTGTTTGTGTCATCAGCAAAATCTTGTATCACTACCACAACATAACACAGTCATTACCATCATGGAGCATTTTCTTTTAAATTCTTGTTAAAAAGACACAAATAAACTATTTTATAAAAACTATAATATTTTTTTAAATATTAATTTTTATATTGTTTCACAACATACACGATCATTACCATCATTGTGCATTTTCGATTACTATTTTTTCATAGTAAATTATACATTTTAATAAAACTATTTTATGAAAACAAAGTTTTTAATAAATATATTTTATAACAACTTACAAACAACACATTTTAATTAATGTATATAAAAATATTGCAAACAAAAATATTTCAACACAGTTGAAAGGGCTAATGCGAATGGATGAAACAACATAGTATATTAATCTCGCTTCCTTATCAAAACAGGGTACTTGATAAACACATAATGGATTTATGACAAGTTGTGTAATGCTTCATAAAAAGATAACTGTGCTTGGACATGTAAATTAAAATGTCCCGTTTTCATAGCTTACTAAAACATGGTGTTCTTTCAGCTGTTTTGGCTCACATCTCTGAGGCAAAAATAGCTCTGTCTTTCACAGAGTCACTGCGTGTCATTTCTCACAGTGGCTGTCACTACACGCCTCACAAACAGCTTCCCTATGATGGCAGTCAGAGAACAGGAAAAGTCACCTGTCACCTGGTTTGACATGAGTGTTTTACCCAAACGAGATCAAAGTGTCATCAGAGAAACACAGATTATCTGTCACAATAACTGGTTGAAATTGAAAACCAATTTTCCCAACTATTGTAAAAAATACTCAAAGATGATACTAGAGATATACATATATATATATATATTTTTTTTTTTTTTCAATATGGAGCTAATTAGACATACAGTATATTGGCCAACACTGGACGTTTATTTACCTTATTTTTACAATTAGTCTACCTTTGCTATCATATAAAGTTCACTAAAGGTTGGTCTTTAAAAGTGTTCATCATTTAATAACACTGTTAAATGTTATCTCAAAATAAAAATTAATTTTCATACTGTACATGTAATATTTTGACGTTTAAATTTACTTGATCGTTTTTTAAATTGTTTTAAATTTCATTATGGAGCCACCTGTATAAATATTGGTCAATATTGGATATTTATTTAGCCTGTTTTTAAAATTAGTCTACCTTTGCCATCATATAATGCTCACTAAAAGTTGGTCTTTAAAAAGCGCTAATTATTTAATTATATAACACTATTAAATTAATTTTCATACTGTACATGTAATGTTTTGATGTCTAAATTCACTTGTAGCATTTAAAACTAATTTATTGAGAAACAGCAGCATATAATTTTAATATCGCCCATTTATCAGTTATCTATGGAGGCTGTTTCTGCCACAAAAAATAAGGTAATTTTATCTCACAAGTCTGACTTTTTTTCTGAGATTTGAGAGTTTACATCTCTCTAAACTCATAATTGTAAGTTTTCTTCTCGCAACTTTTGTTGTTTTTATTTTTTCACCACGGAATAAAAAGAAATTCTCACAATTCAGAATTTTTTCACAACTGCGAGTTTGTGTCTGAGACTATTTCTCTAAGAACTGGGAGTAAAAAAGTCTTGAACTGTGGGATATTTTTTTTTTTTTGTGGAATATTTGTATTATCCTGTGGTGGAAACAACCTTCCAAAGTTATCAGATATAATAACAGGAAATTAATTATCTGCTTATTGGCTAGAATTATGTCAGTGCACCTGTACTTTCATTTGTCACAATGCCACCAACTTACAGATGGCTCTGTCAACGAGATCCACGATGGTCTGTATGGTGTTCTCCTCGGTCTCCGAGCAACTCTTTTTCCCTATGTTCCTCAACAGCAGAGGGTACCGTGTAAACCTCTGCAGAGGAACCACCAGCAGATCCTTCAGCTGCAGCCTGCGGCACTGCTCGTTTCGTTCACACCACTGGATGAGAGAAAGAGTGAAGGATAGGAGGAGATTTGGAATGTTAAGTGTCTAATGAGACTCTACTGATTTTGTCTTGAATAAAAAGTCAGCTGACAAACAAAATCCCTTGTGTGCAACTGAGTGCAAAAGCTAGAAGTGACAGGGCAAAACTGATGCGGAGACAGCTTAAGAACACAACAGGGAACAATACTCGGCGAGAGCTGATGATGAAAGAAAGGGAAAGTAGCGGAGTCAACACTCTTTCACCAGCGAGCTGGTCACCATGTTCCTGACAACCACCCAACAGTGGCCTGAACCTCGCGTCTTGTCAGTACTGAGACCAAGCCCTGATTTACCATGTAAATTCAAGCTTGCCACGGTTACCTTCACAAAAGAGCCAAAGTCCTCCCTGAGCTTCAGGCTGTCCAGATAAAGGATGGCCGTACTGTAATTCAGGCAGTATTTTTGTAGACAATGGCAAATACTGTCACCAAACGCCTGCAAAGTAAACAGTCAATATGGGAGAGTAATCAGAAGAGAACAACAGAGATTAGAGAAAACATTGTTATCTTTCAGCAAATAAGGAACAAATGTTTAATGGTGTTCAGTTTTTTTCTAGAACAATCATTTGCTAACAGCCTAATATAATAGTCTGCATTTGGGTAGTTATACATTATGTTTAAAGGTCACTGACCATGACTTTCCATTTTTATAAGCATTTTTTTTTTGTTTCAACATTGATAATATTATAAAAGCACTGGATTGACATATTAGAATGATTTCTGAAGGATCATGTGACATTGAAGACTGGAGTAATGGATGCAGAAAATTATTTTTAGTTAAGCATAAGTGATCTTTGTCAAAAACATCTCTCACACACACACACGTATATATATATACACACACATATATATATATATATATA
>NW_015505666.1:347295-355023 GCF_001515645.1 Sinocyclocheilus grahami | reverse complement strand
TATATATATATATATATATATATCAACCTATGGTATCTTACCTTTTTTAGGAGTTCAAGAAGAGATTGAGTACTATAGCTGTCTGGATTTGTCCACATCTCCTTAATGACATGCAAGAGGCTAGTAAGGAAGCCAAAGCTAACCTGCAATACAGTAAGAAACAAACTGAGACATTATAACATTTCATATTATAAACTGGAACACAGACAAAAAAAACTGCATCCAACAAAGTTTAAACAAGCAGGTAATTTCCAGTCACATATGTGACCCTGGACCACAAAACCAGTCATGAGGGTCAATTTTTTTAAATTGAGATTCATACATCATCTGAATAAGCTGAATAAATAAGCTTTCCATTGATGTGTGGTTGTTTAGGATAGGACAATATTTGGCGGCGATACAACTATTTGAAAATCTGGAATCTGAGGGTGCAAAAAATCTAAATATTGAGAAAATCGCCTTTAAAGTTGTCCAAATGAAGCTCTTAGCCATGCATAGTACTAATGAAAAATTTAATTTTGATACATTTACGGTACAAAAAAAACTGCATCCAACAAAGTTTAAACAAGCAGGTAATTTCCAGTCACATATGTGACCCTGGACCACAAAACCAGTCATGAGGGTCAATTTTTTTAAATTGAGATTCATACATCATCTGAATAAGCTGAATAAATAAGCTTTCCATTGATGTGTGGTTGTTTAGGATAGGACAATATTTGGCGGCGATACAACTATTTGAAAATCTGGAATCTGAGGGTGCAAAAAATCTAAATATTGAGAAAATCGCCTTTAAAGTTGTCCAAATGAAGCTCTTAGCCATGCATAGTACTAATGAAAAATTTAATTTTGATACATTTACGGTAGGAAATTTACAAAATATCTTCATGGAACATCATCTTTACTTAATCTCCTAATGATTTTTGACATAAAAGAAAAATTTATAATTTTGACACATACAATGTATTGTTGGCTATTGCTACAAAAACAGTGCCTATAGAAAGTCTTCATACCCCTTCCTTTTTTCACATTTTGTTATGTTGCGTTATTATGTTAAACTGCTTTAAATTACTTTTTTTCCCACATAAATCTACACCCCACTCACCATAATGACAAAGCAAAAACTGGATTCATCACAGCTTTGCAAATTTATTAAAAAGGAAACACTGAAAAAAAAATGACATTGCACAAGTCTTCATACCCTTTGCTTTGACACTTGAAATTTAGATCAGGAGCATTCCAGTTTCACTGGATCGTCTTTGAGATGTTTCTATACTCCGGCTGGAGTTAACCTGTCGCAAATTCAGTTGATTGGACATGATTTGGAAAGGCACACACACCTGTCTATATACAGTGCACAGCATAAATGAGTACACCCCCTCTGAAACTTAACAAATTCAGAAATTACTCTTTGCTTAGAAGACATGTTGTTTTTTAGAGATATGATATTCCAGCAAGTCTGCTTGATCAGTTACCAAAGAAGAATGTTAAAATTATTCAAGAAATACCATTTTCTTATCAAAGTGATAAAATGTTGTGTTGCAAAAATGAGTACACCCTCCTGAAAGTTACTAAAAAAAACTAAAAACAAAAACAATTCTGGTGTAAGGTTAAGGCAAGTATTGATCAACAGGTATGTTGAACCAAAACTGTTAAAGGTAAATCATTTCTTGATAATTAAGTGTTATATGGCCCACTGAATCATACTCAGACTTAATGCTGACAACAATGAAACCACCTGAGAGAGAACTGTCAGGAGATTTATTTCTTAGCATAAAAGAGGGCAATGGTACAAGAGGAATACCAAATTATTGTTTTAATTGTGAAAATATAGCCAAAGTAACACAGAAATTAAAAAACAATGGACTTGTGAAAAGGCCCCTGAAATAATCAGGTCTTCACTTTAAGCTTTAATTTAGTGATGAGTGAGTGGGTGAGTGGGGTGTAGATTTATGTGGGAAAAAAAGTAATTTAAAGTTTAGTTTAACATAAGTTTAACATAATAACGCAACATAACAAAATGTGAAAAAAATTAAGGGGTATGAAGACTTTCTATAGGCACTGTATACCCGTGTTCATGGGCGACATTGGGGGGGGAGGGGGCGGGCAAGACTAAACAAATTGTTAGTCTTGGGATCACTGATGTCGGGTGGTTTTGTGGTCCAGGGTAACATATTTCCACCTAATTCATTGAAGTCTTACCAGACAGAGCTCATTGAGATTTGCAAAGAGCCTCCAGGAGTCAATGTCTTGAAGACACTCTCTCATCTGAAGGTCTGTTAGTGTGGTCAAAAACACCTACATCCAGAACAAAAGCAAACACGTGTAAGTTCTATTCTTACAAAGTGATTAAATGGTCTGTTGGCCCCAGAACATTTGAGCTATCTAATGGTTCGATAGTAAAGCTACTGTAACCATGCGACATACAGTAGTTTTTGGCAGTTTGTCTCTTTCACCGGAGGACATGTCATTCCATAATTCTAAAGGCACTGTGTTCATACCTCTTTTAAAACCATGAGCTGATCGAGGAAGTAGACGCATTCACTGGTGAAAAGCTCCCAAATGGCTTCCTGTTTACGGTAGGCTTTTGGATTCTCCACTGCTCCCAGTTCAGAGTGACCTCTCAAAAAGTCCTCCAAAGACATATCCTGAAAAATTATAGAAAACGGACTCTTTAAGCAAGACATTACAGGCAAAAACATAGATTTCAGACTAGTGAAAAACATTAAATACACTTTAAAGTGTTTATTTGCCTCTGTAGATTTCAATTACAATTAATACATATGACAATATACATATTATGGAGTGATAAAAAAAATCTAAGATCCCCTCTGTAAAAAAACTAACATGTAAACAAATTGAACCTGGCTTTATTCAATGTTTAGAAGTCTGTTATGGAAATGTATTTATTAGTGAATAGTTAATTAGATAATGCCTCTTTTGCATATTTAAACATAACATTACAGAAAAAGTGTAATACAAAAAAAAGTTTGCAGTAATCAACCAACCAAGGAAGTATGGTAATGCCTATTCGTTTTTTTTTTTTCAACCAAGTAACCTGGGGTGTGGCCATGGCCATGCATAACAACTAATGTGCTCGCATTAGTTTTCAACTCATAGCAGTTTTGAGGCACCAGTTTTGAACACTTACCTTATATGTCTGAAAGTCTGTGTCTCGCCATTCCTGGATCTGAATGCCAGCCAGACAGTTGTCAATGCGAGTCTTCCCTTTTGTCTGCTGAAAAACACCACTCACATTTATTTAACATCACAGTGCCCTGCCCTCAACAGGTCTCTTTGTTGTCAAGCACAAACTGTGGAGCAGACTGCATAGCACGGTATGTTTGAGCTCTGTTAGACGTGCCCGTTTTGTTGTTGTTTACTGTTAATGGAATTGATTGGGGGAAGGGGTGCATGCATTCAAATCTGATTTAGCTCAAAGTGGGTCAGTGAACACTATGTGCTAGATATCATCCGAAGCATCTAAAAAAATTACGAGTATCTGCAGATGGCAACAACCACATAACTGGCACAATATCAAAACGTCACGGAACAGATATCTGCATGATGGTACTGAAACGTTAAAATATGCAAATATTTGCACTTACTGTGTTACGCCTCGAGAAAGGCCACTTTGATTTCTTAGTGTCTGTAAAAGAGAGCAATAAAACAAAATGTTCTGCATAAAGTCTTGCATTTTATTAAGTATTGCTAGTTGGAGATGGGCTATAAAACGGATTTATATACTTTTGTTCTTTCATTATTTAATTCTACAGGTATACAGTAGCACATGTTAGCAAATCATATTAAACCCAGAGTCATGACATTGAGGCATGACTAACCTGAATAGGCTGACTTATTTAAAATATCAGCAACGCCATTGGACACGAACAAATCTCCAGGAGAAACATCCAATCCAGGAAGACTCACAACCACGGAGCTCCGCCTCCTCTCCTGCATCCTGAGAAAAAGCAAACCAGAAGAGAGCAGGTGAGTTCGGAGAACATTCCGGCCCCTGAGGCAGCCAGCCTTTCAAAGTTATGCATGATGGATGCTCACTGAAATAATGTTGGTTAACCACAGAGCATCACATCTAAGATTTATTTGCTTTGTATTTGTATAACAACACTTTCTACAAGTTCGCCACAAGCCGGACGAGTTTAGCACGTGAATTGCAATTCTGCCAAATTATTTCTACCTTTACTCCAGTCCACACAATAGCTCTTCAAACCACGGAAAACAATTATTCCACTAAATTAATCAGAGAAGATTTGATAAACCCTGGCCAATGCGCTGTTGTAATCTCTTTATGCAGAGCCAAGCCATGCTAAACTTGAAAATTCAAGGCAGATTTGATTTAGCAGGAAATCAAAGAATTCCATGTTCACATTTCTAACATGCCTTGTTAGTATTAGGTGGCCGGAACTGCGTTTGAAAAGATGATAAACAAAACCATACCATGTATAAGCTGTACACGCACACCATTGCATAATGGATCTACAGGCCTGTCTACTGATACCTGAACAGTTGGATATATTGTAAGATTGAAATTTTAATATGTCCACTGGTCAAGAACAAAGAGCAGCAGGGGTGGAAAAGCATCCTGATTTTTTGTCTGCAGCCATAGGAGCGAAGTCATTGTTAATCAAGTCAAATGTTTGATTTTTTTTCCTAGTGCTTTTGTGTATTAACCAGGGTTAAATACACAGGAAAGCTAAAACTATGACAAACACTATTGGTTTAAAACATTTCCGTTAACTGCAAAGTAAATGCAAAACTAAAACAGTTACTAAAATATTAGATTTTATGATCTTTGATCTTTACACACACACACACACAAAGCTAAAACTATGACAAACACTATTGGTTTAAAACATTTCCGTTAACTGCAAAGAGAAATGCAAAACTAAAACAGTTACTAAAATATTAGATTTTATGATCTTTGATCTTTACACACACACACATATGTATATGTATATATGTGTGTGTGTGTGTATATATACATATATATATATATATATGAAATGTATTTACTGACAGATTTTGCCAAATAGGTTCAAAGGTAATGGCTCAAAGGTTCCAATAATTCTGAAAACTTATAATGAACTCAAATTGAAACTAAAATGGTATTAAAATTAAAATGGTTTGCATGCAATGTAAATGTCAAGACTATAAACATGAGCTCACTTATGGATTGAAAACAATACAGAAAAACCTGCATTTTGGTCTTGTGCAGTTCCTAGTCATTATAGTTTATCACCAATACATTAGATTAAACAAGATTATAGTTCCATATAGTGATTTTGTGTTCTGTTCTGTTCTGTTCTGCTTCAGTTCCTCTTACATTTTGACATAAAATCCTAAGGGCTTTTAGGCAGAGCTATGACTGTTTTCACAGACAACTGGACAGTCTGGTTTTTGTTTGAGTTATTCTCAGCTTTGTGCCCATCCAGCTGTACAGAGACTCAATGATGTGCCACTATGTGATGTGTGTCAATTAGGGTTACAAAGTGGTGGAAAATGTCCACCTTTTTTGCAACCCTAGTGTCAATAAACATTTTATGGGGGTTTTCTTCTTCAGATGCAGGTATGGGAGAGCAGTAAGAGCTTGGAAGTAAAAGTTAATCGTACCTTCCATCTCTGTAATAAATACAATTCTGTTATTACTAGAAGCTAAAGTTGATCAAGACAAAGTTGACTGTTGGCTTGACAAATCTTTATCTGAAAAATAATAAGCCTAGAAATTTGAAAGTCATATATAGTATAGGACTGATAAATAGTGTTCTATATAGACAAATAGTCCGCCTTCAAATTAAGTCAATTTTATTGTGAAATTCAAACAATAAATGTTACTTCAATGTGGCGTGACAGATCGATCTTCTTTTCCACTTTACTACTAGTTATAGCACAAAATAAACATGAATGAACATCAGAAGATATGTTGAAAAAAAACTGTACAACTTACTGAAATGTATTACATCTCTTGTAATCGCAGTATTTCAAAGGCGGAAAGATGTCAATAAAACACTTCATAAAGAATGTCATGTAACATAACCTTACATTTACCTCAGAAAACCCATTTAATGTCCATAGCTCATTATTCAATATGTGCTATATACAGTGGGGCAAAAAAGTATTTAGTCAGCCACCAATTGTGCAAGTTCTCCCACTTAAAAAGATGAGAGAGGCCTGTAATTTTCATCATAGGTATACCTCAACTATGAGAGACAAAATGAGGGAAAAAAATCCAGAAAATCACATTGTAGGATTTTTAAAGAATTTATTGGTAAATTCCTCGGTAAAATAAGTATTTGGTCACCTACAAACAAGCAAGATTTCTGGCTCTCACAGACCTGTAACTTCTTCTTTAAGAGGCTCCTCTGTCCTCCACTCGTTACCTGTATTAATGGCATCTGTTTGAACTCGTTATGAGTATAAAAGACATCTGTCCACAACCTCAAACAGTCACACTCCAAACTCCACCATGGCCAAGACCAAAGAGCTGTCAAAGGACACCAGAAACAAAATTGTAGACCTGCACCAGGCTGAGAAGACTGAATCTGCAATAGGTAAGCAACTTGGTGTGAAGAAATCAACTGTGGGAGCAATTATTAGAAAATGGAAGACATACAAGACCACTGATAATCTCCCTCGATCTGGGGCTCCACGCAAGATCTCACCCCGTGGGGTCAAAATGATCACAAGAACTGTGAGCAAAAATCCCAAACCCACACGGGGGGACCTAGTGAATGACCTGCAGAGAGCTGGGACCAAAGTAACAAAGGCTACAATCAGTAACACACTGCGCCGCCAGGGACTCAAATCCTGCAGTGCCAGACATGTCCCCCTGCTTAAGCCAGTACATGTCCAGGCCCGTCTGAAGTTTGCTAGAGAGCATTTGGATGATCCAGAAGAGGATTGGGAGAATGTCATATGGTCAGATGAAACCAAAATAAAACTTTTTGGTAAAAACTCAACTTGTCATGTTTGGAGGAGAAAGAATGCTGAGTTGCATCCAAAGAACACCATACCTACTGTGAAGCATGGGGGTGGAAACATCATGCTTTGGGGCTGTTTTTCTGCAAAGGGACCAGAACGACTGATCCGTGTAAACGAAAGAATGAATGGGGCCATGTATCATGAGATTTTGAGTGAAAACCTCCTTCCATCAGCAAGGGCATTGAAGATGAAACATGGCTGGGTCTTTCAGCATGACAATGATCCAAAACACACCGCCCGGGCAACGAAGGAGTGGCTTCGTAAGAAGCATTTCAAGGCCCTGGAGTGGCCTAGCCAGTCTCCAGATCTCAACCCCATAGAAAATCTTTGGAGGGAGTTAAAAATCCGTGTTGCCCAGCGACAGCCCCAAAACATTACTGCTCTAGAGGAGATCTGCATGGAGGAATGGGCCAAAATACCAGCAACAGTATGTGAAAACCTTGTGAAGACTTACAGAAAAAGTTTGACCTCTGTCATTGCCAACAAAGCGTATATAACAAAGTATTGAGATTAAATTTTGTTATTGACCAAATACTTATTTTCCACCATAATTTGCAAATAAATTATTTAAAAATCCTACAATGTGATTTTCTGGAATTTATTTTCTCATTTTGTCTCTCATAGTTGAGGTATACATATGATGAAAATTACAGGCCTCTCTCATCTTTTTAAGTGGGAGAACTTGCACAATTGGTGGCTGACTAAATACTTTTTTTACCCACTGTATATATA
>NW_015505666.1:342748-347156 GCF_001515645.1 Sinocyclocheilus grahami | reverse complement strand
ATAATAACAACTGCAGATACTATTATCAATCTTTCTGTGTTCATCACAGTAAATATGGGATTGTATACCAATAAATACTTGAGTCATTTACAGTTGTTATGAGATATGAATTCTTCAGCATTATAAAGTGAACACCCATTCCCACAGCACCTGGCACAATGAACCCATCAAATGCTTCCTTATTAACGTTTTACTTTATCATTTGCATCCTTTTGGACCTTTTCAGAGATACAGAGGCTAATAAAAAGCCTCATGTGTTTGCTACTTACACTTCTGACTTCTCTTTTGCAAATGCAAACAGAAACACAGATGCCAGTACATTAGGTTTTGAAACCCTACAAGTTAAAGTCACTCAGCACATCTCCTTTTTACCGACATTAAAAAACAGGTCACTGCTAATGGCTTGTTATCTAGAGGCACATCCACAATGCAGTCCTAGAATAAAGCAGCCCTCTATGCTGACTATCCCAACCCCGGCACAGCCACAAAGAAGGGAGCTTTGTCTTCGCACCTCCACGGAATAATGAATAACTGTCCTGTCCAATCGCCGTCCAGGGATGAGCACTGCAATCAGACGGTGCCATACTGTAATTAAGGCCACAATAGCTGCCTAATTATCCACCGCTGAAAAGACGACCATGGTCCAAGCACAGTGGGCCCAACGGGGAGAAAAGCAGCACTAATGAGAGTTTGTCTGGGCTGAACGATGGGACAATAGCTCTCTCTTAAAAGTTCATGCACAGCTAACAAAGCAGCAATACAATGAACAATGAACCTCCCTCTACCCCAGCTCCCCCTGCGTCAGCATGGTGGCGCTCTACTGAAAAAGTGTCCTGCTTTGGCCACATTACCCCAAACAGTGTGTTTCCACACAAACTAATTCCTGGATTAATGAAACAACACTACAAATTAAAGATGTTGAGCAACACGTACAGGACAAATAGTTTATGTGAACAAGGAAACGCTGGTTTGACACAGAACAAAGTGACTAGGACATTGAGGGCAGAATTATGGTTCACATGCAAATATGACTCGGGTGGGGACGGTTTATGCAAAACATTAGATAGAGACAGATCACATACCTTTTATGACAGGGATCCTTGACCTGTAATCAAAAGAAGATACAGCAAAACGTGAGCAAAGTACTTGATGAGGGAAAAACACTGGTCATCAGTTGCAAAATATCAATTTCAGAGGATATCATCATGCAATGTGTGAGTTAAAGACCCCTAAAGTTCTCACTTCTACTGATATCTCACTCTATTGTGGCAAGGCTTGGATCAATGCTTGAAAGGAGTGAATGGGGCTTCTCTTTTATATTTTTGATCCTTCACTGACCCTTCCATTATTTGGTGATTGCTGACTGTGTTGAAAGGAGTCTCATCAGAGGGTTTGCTCGAAGCTGTCAGTGCACGAAGCAACTGATTCAATTGCCGTCAGAAGCTTTTATTGTGAACTACTACTACTTTGGGAGTTCGAAGAAGAATGAGACAAGGCTTTCTTTGCTAAGAGCGGAAAGATTCTTGCCATTTGTAAAAAAGATTGTATCATCACATATCATAACAAAGGAAACTGATTATTATCAACTTAGAAATGGATAATATAAAGTCAGCAGAAATGGATAATAATAAGCCAGCAGATGATCAGGTTAATATTGTTAACAGAATCTAAAACTATTAAAAAACATGTTTGTTAATTGAAATAAATCTCAAATAAAATAAACTAAAATATAAATATTATATGAAAAACTTATTTTAAAATTGGAAAGCTGAAGCCCTAAAACTACTAAATGGAAATAAATAAAAACTAAATCTGAACTATAACTAAAACGGAATTAAAAATAACTGAAATAATAATATTTAAAAAATGCCAAAAGCACACAAAATATTAAAATGAAAATGAACTATTTAAAAACAATAAGCTAATTTTATACAACTACTACATAAATATAATACATGCATAAGTGGAGATAAGTTTTCATAAGTTTTTAATTCATTATTTTACCTGTATATTACCTTAAACCTTCTGCAAAAATAAAAACGATAATACAGTAATACCGAGGATGGTGCCAGTTGCATTTGCCATGGACAGCATGGAATATTAAAAAATATCAGATCGCTAGATAGATGTAATAAGTTTCAGTAAATATCATATTTCCTGTTCATATATATTTAGGGTTAGGAATGCAAAACCTATAATATAATGCAAAACCATTTTTAATTTTTAAACTTTAAAAAAAATCAAATTTTTAATTGATTTATTTAAGAAATCTTGAACTCATTGTATACCTGGTCATTGTCATTGGTTGTGCTCTCATTATCATCAGAAACTGGCTCTTTTGAATCATGAGACTCTTTGCTTTTGCAAATTACGCCATTGTCAAGGGTCTTTGATCTGTGTGATCTAATTGTCCCATAAATCACTGAAGATTCAAAGTTCCCATTCTCTCCATCCGACTGAACCACCAGTGGAGATTTCTGCTGGAATAATGGAGGAAGGGGACTCGTGGGAGTGGGAGGCTCCTCTCCTAAAGGACCGTCTGACTTGCTTGGATCTCTGTAGAAGATTCTCGTGCTCCTCATCCTCCTCAGAGTGGGAGATGTGGAGATGCGGGCCGGGGCTTGTCTGTCAAACTGAAATAAGTGTGGAGGCATGCGGTCAGACTCTGTAAGGGAACCGTACCTCAGTCTGGAGGGGGTCCTTCCTAAATCTATTCGCATTATGAAAGGACTAGCAGTTTGTGTGTCTTTGTCCTTACTTTGTACGCATTGGGTTTGGGTCTGTGCATCTGTTTCTCTGACCGTTTTCTTTTCATGCCAGTCTACGTAACTCCAGTCCAAAGTTTTATCCACTTCCTTCCCGTTTTCACTTATGAAAGCATAATTCAACTCCATCGTCTTGAGTAATCCGGCATTATATATCCAACAACAGAGGACTGATTAAGAATCAGATGCAAGTTTGGCTTGAGTCATTCCCACAATAATGTGTCCAATCCCAAAATCCATGTCTCTGGAGCTTCTGAAAAGCAAGAAAGGATTAGAAAAGCCACCCACTACATTTATTTCAACTTTAGACCCTTTGCGTCTAAAGAAAGTTAAACACTAAGACCAAATGGGTAACTGCAAACAATAATTAAAACATTTCTACTAATTAGTTGTGGTGAAAAAGAAAAGAAAATTATGTTTACATAAATTCCAGAAAACCTGCACTTTCATCAGTAGTTGATAACTCTATAACGCAACAACAACTCTTTTAAGGCCCTTCAAACTCCAACATAAATTTTGTTCACAAATTGGATTAAATGGGTTAATCTGCATTTACCAATACTTATGACGTCAAGCACCCAGACATTGAAAGCCCCTATAAACGTTATGCAATTTTCAACAATTCAGGAGGATTATTTACCACATTCTCAATAGGCAGTTAGTATTTATCATTCAGCATTCTTAAGTGATATTCTTGAGTCCATATTGTATATATACACTTATTATATCATTGGTAAGTACTTACGTGTGTTTATATGCTATATGTTCAGTTTCTAACTTTTAACTATTAGCCTGTCTGTTTTCTTCTGTGGAGCCTGCAGAAACTGGGTCATTACATGAAACTGGGTGCCTTTTCCATTGAAACATTTTATTTTTAAAAGCATATTTCATATATATACATATCTGAAAATGCCTTCTTGTTACTAAATTGATTGTGCCATCAGCTACACTAAACAATAGCTTTACAGTTAATTTATTCACTACAATCCCGGTGCTGAAGGTCATGAATCTACAAGGTATTTATTAGAAAGGGAATTTAATGCTGATATTTCTACAAAAATCTAGTTTTCGATATTTGTTTATGATACAAAATCATGATTTAAGAGTTGACTATATAAGATCAACCTAAATGAATTAAAAATAGAAGTTTGCAGTAATAATTTTAGGAATATCAAATTCACAATAATAATTTTTGTTTACAGATTATGGTAACACGGTTAACATGTTAAGGTCAGGTAAGATCTAGAGTGCTAAATATAAATACTATATTCTTTAATTAAGCAAACACATCCTTCATACAGAAAGACAACAATAATGTGCCTTTTATAATATAGTAAAAACCATGTTTTGTCATTGTTTACACATTTTCATGGGAAACACAAAGGGCAACTTTTATAAGGAATGACCCAACTACAGTACATTTTCAGCATTCGCCTATATTTGATTACCGCATGCTTTATTGTTGCATTATAAAGAAGCTTTGACTCGCACCATCACTGTGACAGTGCAGCGTGGGAAACAAAGGCACCTGATCCTGCTCTAACAGACATGGGCAACTAGTGTAGGCTTACGGTGAAGATCATTTTTTTAAAAATCCACAGTCAAAGCCATGCAGATGTAATAAAAACATGCTGTAAAATACC
>NW_015505666.1:341039-342738 GCF_001515645.1 Sinocyclocheilus grahami | reverse complement strand
CTATTCGCATTATGAAAGGACTAGCAGTTTGTGTGTCTTTGTCCTCACTTTGTACGCATTGGGTTTGGGTCTGTGCATCTGTCTCTCTGACCATTTTCTTTTCATGCCAGTCTACGTAACTCCAGTCCAAAGTTTTATCCACTTCCTTCCCGTTTTCACTTATGAAAGCATAATTCAACTCCATCGTCTTGAGTAATCCGGCATTATATATCCAACAACAGAGGACTGATTAAGAATCAGATGCAAGTTTGGCTTGAGTCATTCCCACAAAAATGTGTCCAATCCCAAAATCCATGTCTCTGGAGCTTCTGAAAAGCAAGAAAGGATTAGAAAAGAGCCTTTGCGTAGACCCTTTGCGTCTAAAGAAAGTTACTCACTAAGACCAAATGGGCAACTGCAAACAATAATTCAAACATTTCTACTAATTAGTTGTGGTGAAAAAGAGAATAAAATTATGTTTACATAAATTCCAGAAAACCTGCACTTTCATCAGTAGTTGATAACTCTATAACGCAACAACAACTCTTTTAAGGCCCTTCAAACTCCAACATAAATTTTGTTCACAAATTGGATTAAATGGGTTAATCTGCATTTACCAATACTTATGACGTCAAGCACCCAGACATTGAAAGCCCCTATAAACGTTATGCAATTTCAATAATTCAATAAATTCAATAATTCAGGAGGATTATTTACCACATTCTCAATAGGCAGTTAGTAGTTTATCATTCAGCATTCTTAAGTGATATTCTTGAGTCCATATTGTATATATACACTTATTATATCATTAGTAAGTACTTATGTGTGTTTATGCATGCTGTATGTTCAGTTTCTAACTTTTAACTATTAGCCTGTCTGTTTTCTTCTGTGGAGCCTGCAGAAACTGGGTCATTACATGAAACTGGGTGCCTTTTCCATTGAAACATTTTATTTTTAAAAGCATATTTCATATATATACATATCTGAAAATGCCTTCTTGTTACTAAATTGATTGTGCCATCAGCTACACTAAACAATAGCTTTACAGTTAATTTATTCACTACAATCCCGGTGCTGAAGGTCATGAATCTACAAGGTATTTATTAGAAAGGGAATTTAATGCTGATATTTCTACAAAAATCTAGTTTTCGATATTTGTTTATGATACAAAATCATGATTTAAGAGTTGACTATATAAGATCAACCTAAATGAATTAAAAATAGAAGTTTGCAGTAATAATTTTAGGAATATCAAATTCACAATAATAATTTTTGTTTACAGATTATGGTAACACGGTTAACATGTTAAGGTCAGGTAAGATCTAGAGTGCTAAATATAAATACTATATTCTTTAATTAAGCAAACACATCCTTCATACAGAAAGACAACAATAATGTGCCTTTTATAATATAGTAAAAACCATGTTTTGTCAATGTTTACACATTTTCATGGGAAACACAAAGGGCAGCTTTTATAAGGAATGACCCAACTACAGTACATTTTCAGCATTAGCCTATATTTGATTACCGCATGCTTTATTGTTGCATTATAAAGAAGCTTTGACTCGCACCATCACTGTGACAGTGCAGCGTGGGAAACAAAGGCACCTGATCCTGCTCTAACAGACATGGGCAACTAGTGTAGGCTTACGGTGAAGATCATTTTTTAAAAATCCAGTCAAAGCCATGCAGATGTAATAAAAACATGCTGTAAAATACC
>NW_015505666.1:339595-340208 GCF_001515645.1 Sinocyclocheilus grahami | reverse complement strand
AAAAAAGCATTGAAAAGCATTGATGAAGTTAAAGGAAAACAGAAATTTGTCTGTAAAGAACCCAACAGTATATTTCATTTATTTATACATATATCTATCATTAGTTTCATCTCATCTAACAATTTCCACATGTACAACTGTAATAATGAAAATTAAACTGTAATAAAAAAAATGTTTTTGGTAAACGATTAAACATTTAGTGACTGTAGAGATTTTATTACATTATGAAAATAAAATTCAGTAGTCTAATAATTGAGAGAGAGAAAAAATCATCCATGTGACCATGTGACTTTATTTTGTTTATTTCACCCTAATGACACTAGATGGCAGTGCAGGCGAGTTTAACCAAATCTAAGATTGGGAGAAACCATGCTGGAAACATGTCTCTCAAATCTGATTAGTTGATTGTAATGTTGTTTCTGGATCAACATGGATGTTGTTCCAGGTCAGATAAAGATGGCTCAGAATGACATTAGTGGCATTAGTGTCTATTATCGGTGTATGATCAGTGTATTACTCGCATGGTATTTAGCTGATTTGAGTAACTTACTAACAAATAAACATTACTCAACATTAGGGTGACCATACGTGCCATTTTCCCAGGACGCGTCCT
>NW_015505666.1:336450-339510 GCF_001515645.1 Sinocyclocheilus grahami | reverse complement strand
AGGCAATATAGAAATCCTGGCCAGGACGCGTCCTAGGAAAATGGCTCGTATGGTCACCCTACTCTACATCAATGAGCCAAAACATTATGATCACCTGCCTAATATGCTGTTGGTCCTCCACATGCTGTCAAAACAGTGCCGACCCACTGAGGCATGGACTCTACAAGCCTCCTGAAGGTGTCCTGTGGTATCTTGCATAAAGACATTAGCAGCAGATCCTTCAAGTCCTGTAGATGGCAAGGTGGAGCCGCATGGATCGAACTTCTTGGTCCAGCACATCCCACAGATGCACAACTGGATTGAGATCTGGGGAATTTGGAGGCCAATGCAACAATTTGAACTCTTCATCATGTTCCTCAAACCATTCCCAATTTATGTGTGCAGTTCCGACGCGTGCATGCCCCACTGTAGGCACTTTCGGCAGTGGACAGGGGTCATCATAGGCATTCTGCCTGGTCTGTGGCTACGCAGCCTCACACGCAGCAGAGTGTGATGCAGTGTGTGTTGTGATAGATTCTTCTCATACATTATTACAAATTTTTGTAATTAGGTCCACATTAGACCTTCTGTTGGCTTGGACCAGACGGGATAGGCTTTGTTGCCCTTGTGCATTGATAAGCCTTGGGCGCCCAACACCACTGATTTGTGGTTTGTCCCTCCTCAGACCACCGTTGGTAAATTCTCACCATTGCTGACCGGGTGAAATCCACAGCACTTGCCATTTCAGAGATACTCTGACCCATGCAGTATCTTTGCCTTAAAGGGTTAGTTCACCCAAAAATGAAAATTAGCCTGTGATTTACTCACCCTGGAGGCATCCTAGGTGTATATGACTTTCTTCTTTCAGACGAATCCAATCGGAGTTATATTAAAAATTGTCCTGGCTCTTCTAAGCTCTATCATTGCAGTGGGCGGGTGTTTTTGTTCAACATTCCAAAACGTCAAATAAAGCACAAGTGGAAGGCCTACGTGAAAGACAATTTTTAATATAACTCCGACTGGATTCATCTGAAAGAAGAAAGTCATATACACCTAGGATCAGGGCTTGAAAACGAAAAAAGAAATTCAATCGGTTCACTCCGAGCAGAATCGATATTTATTTTAACGTTTCTGTTCCTGCGTTCCTCTATGATTATTACCGTTCCGAAACCGGTTCGGGTAGAAGAAATACCAGTTAATTACGTTTTTTTAAAAACAATTTTTCTTTGCCTATAATAATAATAATAATAATAATAATAAAGTACAGCATTTTCTTTACTCAAAAAGAAAAAGAAAAAAACAGGAAGAGATCTGGTAACATTAGCCTATACCGCTGCGCTTAGTCAGCCAATACAGCAGCATCTTTTCTAGATTTTGGCCAAATGTAGGTTAGTAAACAAAATAAAAAAAATCTATCAACACTTTAAAGACATTAAAGTATTTTTAAGATATTTAAAAATGTTTGTTGCATTGTTGAAAAAACGTTTTGGGAGTGAAAAATGCATAAGTCGCGTTTAGGCTATAAAAATGTCAATCAAAAAATTTTTTTTTGCGAAACTGATGCCTACCTCTCTCATTCGGCACAAATCCAAATGTTTCCATTGTGACGTATCTGGATGCTAAAATATGATTTATTATAGGCTTTGTACTTTCATCAACGTAAAACATCATCCTTTACATCGGCTATATATCAGCACAGTGAGGAGCTGGTCACACTGAACGTGACAAATTTTGTACAACGGAGCAGTGTAACTTTTTATTTGTTTCTTTAACTGTATTTTATTTTGATAATGAACATGCTGCAATATCACAAAAATATGTTGCGTGTGCGTGTGAGGCGCCAGCGCAATGGTCATATCAACGCTGGTTGGTTATACAGAAGACATTATTCAAAACTGTCAAGATTTAGCAAAATAAATAAAACTGTAAAGCTTTTGCATAAGAAAGAAAACTACTTTCTGCTGTCTCGTTTTCCTTTCCGAGAACTTTGGAACGCGTCACAAGAACCGTAACTCAGCACAATTTTTTCTTTCGTTTTGCTAATCTGTCAATGATTTAAGTTAAATATATTTAGTGTATATGCCTACATTTATTTTTATGTAAGCCTATAGTTTTATTCTGTTTTCTCTGTTCACAGAAGCGCTGCATGTGCGTGTGATGTTGAATCCAACTTACACTATCCTCGGATAACGCCGGTGCATTGCGACAGGAGCGGACATTTCACTCGCTGGCGTCAGCGTCACCGTCACATTTGCACAGGCAAGTACTACTTGAATAACTGATTGGTTGACAGCAAATTTCAAGATTCTGTTCGGAACTATACAATTTTATTTCATTTCTGTTTCTGGTTCTGTTCCTGTCAAACTTTCGTTCGTTTCCGGTTTTCGTTTTCGTTCCTTGAACCGGTTCAGAGCTTTGCCTAGGATGCCTCGAAGGTGAGTAAAACACATGCTAATTTTCATTTTTGGGTGAACTAACCCTTTAACAATTTGGCCCTTGTCAAATTTGCTCAGATGATCTTTATTCCTTCTCATTTCTTCTTCACCCAATAGGTTTGTTTATGAGAAGCAATTGCTTGCTTACCATCCAGTCTACCCAGACCTTAATAAGTGGCCTTGTAAGGAGATGATCTACAACAGGGGTGCCCAAACTCGGTCCTGGAGGGCCGGTGTCCTGCAGAGTTTAGCTACAACCCTAATCAAACACACCTGAAGCAGCTAATCAAGGTCTTACTAGGCATAATAGAAACTTCCAGGCAGGTGTGTTGAGGCAAGCTGGAGCTAAACTCTGCAGGACACCGGCCCTCTAGGACCGAGTTTGGGCACCCTTGATCTACAATATTCGCTTCACCTGTGATTGGTCGTCATGTTTTGGCTCATCAGTCTATACACTGCATCCAACCCACCCATGCATTTTTCTCAGTGTTCTTTGACCAGAACCGTCGCTAGGAATTCTGGGCCCTGTGCACTGAATTTTTTAAGGGGGCCCCTCAAAATCACATTCACTGGGGACCGGGGTTGCCGCAAGAGGAAAGTCACATTCAGTAGGGGGTGGGGGTGGATGGGTTGCGATTTCAAAATC
>NW_015505666.1:324095-336240 GCF_001515645.1 Sinocyclocheilus grahami | reverse complement strand
GGGGGGGGGGGGGGGGGGGGGGGGGGGGGGTGGTGATAAAAGCCCGGTGGGGGGGGGGGGGGGGGGGTAGTCGCGATAGTGGAGTGTGGAGTGGAGTGCAGTCTGTCACCCTTTTCCTCCCATTAGGTCTTTTCAAAATTTAAAGGGATAGCTTACCCAAAAGTGAAAATTCTGTCATTAATTACTCACCCTCATGTCGTTTCAAACCCATAAGACCTTCGTTAATCTTCTGAACACAAAATAGCTTCATGCTGTAGAAAGAAATTGTAGAAATCCCCCTCGGTATAAATCGCGTTCCGCGTTCCCGCAGTAAATTCGCATTTGACATTGCATTCCCCATCGCATTTACCCTCTAACGCCGGGCCCCCCCCCCCCCATTTGTGGAGCACTATATTCAGTGCTGTTCTAAGTTCTTTTCCTCAATAATGACAATTTTGTCATTTTAAGTTTAGGCGTACATGAGGCCACTGAAGGTGCTTGTCTACTTTTGCCTGCTTCATTTGTGTATTCAAGGCATTGCGGGGAATAAGAAACGTGGCTCTTTTGCAGGGAAGCCTTCTTTAAATAGGTCTACGTTTGTACGTTTATTATAAAAAGTAAAATCATCATGTTGGCTCAGTTTTAAATTAGTAAAATGCATTAAAAATGTTAAGTTAAACTGAACATAGAAAGGCAAAGGAAAGGTTGTTTTTCCCTACTTATAACCTAGATATTTTTCTCTCAGTAGAAGCAAAACATAAAAATTGTCTTCACTGATGGAAGCATGTGTACTCTGCACAAAGATCCACAACTGATGACCCAATCTACCAATTTCTGTTTTAATGGAAATAATTTTCAATGCATATATTATAAAACGTCTCAGGTTACTTATGTAACCATGGTTCCCTGAGTAGGGAACGAGACACTGCGTCCTCTAGGGGTCGCTATGGGGAACGCCTCGTCGTGACCCGTGTCTGAAGCATACATTGAAAAAACACCAACTCGTTGGCCGGCGACAGCCATGACGTCACTACCGGTGCGACTCCAGTATAAATCGGCGCCGGGAGCTACACATCATTCACTTCTTCGGTTCAGTGCTGTTCTAAGTTCTTTTCCTCAATAATGACAATTTTGTCATTTTAAGTTTAGGCGTACATGAGGCCACTGAAGGTACTTGTCTACTTTTGCCTGCTTCATTTGTGTATTCAAGGCATTGTGGGGAATAAGAAACTTGGCTCTTTTGCAGGGAAGCCTTCTTTAAATAGGTCTACGTTTGTACGTTTATTATAAAAAGTAGAATCATCATGTTGGCTCAGTTTTAAATTAGTAAAATGCATTAAAAATGTTAAGTTAAACTGAACATAGAAAGGCAAAGGAAAGGTTGTTTTTCCCTAATTATAACCTAGATATTTTTTTCTCAGTAGAAGCAAAACATAAAAATTGTCTTCACTGATGGAAGCATGTGTACTCTGCACAAAGATCCACAACTGATGACCCAATCTACCAATTTCTGTTTTAATGGAAATTATTTTCAATGCATATATTATAAAAAACAATTTTACAGTCATTCAGCATTGGTTTCTGACATGCTTTCTCAGAAGACACTTATTTTGCCTAAATAAGTTTCTTAATCCAGGCTGCTGGTTTCAGCCTTACAAAGTATTTCAGGTGCTTTACAAAGTTAGTGCATCAAAGGTACTCACTATTATGATTTAACATGACTTTATTATACAGTAGTAAGTTATGTAATTAATGACAGAATCTTCATTTTTAGGGGGAACTAACCCTTTAACCCTGATGCCTCAGAACATTCCTCTTTCAAGCTAAGACAACCAAGATATGCCATTTTCACGACAGTCTGGGATACACAATTTAGCACAAACTTCTCTGGGGAAAACTGAAAATTGCTTTATATGGGATTTTACACTTGGGTCCATGGTTTGATATGCTGTTTAATCAACAGTACGATAGACAGTGGTATACTGTGAAGATAATGGATCAGAAAGACTTTTAGATATTGGAATCTATTTTGTGCTTGATTGCCAAATTTATTAAAGCAAGGCAAGTGTCAATACATAAAAAACTCAATTAGTTTTTACTCATAAATGTAATTAAGGGCTCTCTAAACAGACTCTGCATAGAGTCATACGTCAAAGTCACACCACCCACCTGTATGAATATGCACAAGATCAAAATAGCTTGGGAATGATTCAGAAAAATGCATCAAACTTTCAGCACCCTGCCCAAAAGGGGGGCAAAGTCTGCTCTGTATAGTCATAAAATGCAGTGATCGATGATCTTATTATAGAGTAACATTTTTATTATAGGGCACAATTATTACATATTTAGATATTTGTCACAGTTATGCACTGTTAGAATAATTGTCATGGATTTTAGTTTGTATTCATCAGGTTTCTTTTCTTTTGTTCTTTTGTTTCTTATGTTTAGTATTATTCAGCAGGACTCCTGATTCATTAATAACATCTTATTTACATTTATTGGTTCAATTTTTCTACAAAACAATGGTGAAAATAACAACAAATACAAATCATTCCAATCTATAGTATTTAAATTATTCCGTTTATAGTGCACTAATAGACTGAGGAAGTTATTGCCTGTTCTTTCAGTTTTGTTGGGTATCATCAGGTCAAACCAGATCAGTCTCTCCACATTGAACCTAGACAGTTCACAAATTCAAGAAGTCCTTGAAGGGTTGGTTGGCTATAGACAAAAGCTAATTGATGTGAGCCAATCAGAGTTGTGCAGGTTTGAAACATGACCAAAGGTTCTGCTCAGATATGAAAATACATGCATATCTTATCAAATGCAAAGGGCCTTCGCAGTGGAAGAGTTTTCTTGTCAGACTTGAACTTACAGATATCTGCATGCATTTATCTGTCTATGGACACAGTAAAACATAGTACAGAATTAATGTTTCTGTCTGTTGGAAATGTACATGCAAGTTGTGAGTTTCTTAAGTTTCTTCTTTGGAGTGTTAGGTTCAGTGTAATAAAGCATTTGGTGCACATATAAAACTTGAATATCATCAAAACAGATGACGCTTATTGTGTGCATGCAAACTTGCTTTGACACATACAGCATCTCATGCTGTAATTTTTCTCACTTCAGCCAAAAACTTAATTTCGTTCTTTATTTCACATTAGAAACAACACATTTTCAAATATGCTGTCAAATGAATCCGTTTTCTTCAATATTACAGTAATGGAGGCCTAGTAATTTGGTAAGAAAATTTGAAACACACGAAAAGCATAAACATTTGTGGAGCACTATATTCAGTGCTGTTCTAAGTTCTTTTCCTCAATAATGACAATTTTGTCATTTTAAGTTTAGGCGTACATGAGGCCACTGAAGGTGCTTGTCTACTTTTGCCTGCTTCATTTGTGTATTCAAGGCATTGTTGCATAAGGGCAAACACAAGAAGAGAATAAATTAAACACATTTGCTTGTCTCAAATTGCAATGCAGAGCAGATTCAACACTCAGTTCTCTGCATCTTCTCTACAATCCGTCACAGACATCATGGTATGTATGTATCATTAGTACATTCAATTGTTAATCTACATAAAATTTTCATTTAAAAAAATGATCACTGCTAATGTCACTGTTGCTTTTAACATTAATAACCACTAATAATCACTAATAACCAATCTCTTAGAAGCATCAAAAGATGATGTTGGTGATGGACATATGCTTGGTATGCATAGGCACGTGCCTGTGATGTTGTTTGTGATGGTGTTCTTTCCATACTTTTCATTTTGGAATCAAACCTGAAAGTTCCTCTCCTCTGGGAAATAGAAAGTGTTTGATTGCCTTCTCAATCTTCTCCTAGAAATGGTGGAGGTCTGCAGAGATAGTGAGGCATATGCATGTCAGGCATTGATTCAATGTTCAGACCATTATTTCCTTAGATGCAAATATTTAAAAAGACATGCTGGCGGTCTGGGTCTCATCAGATGTCAATAGGCTACTGTAGGCTTTGTTAATGTCTCTCTTATAAGCACAGATGGCATTTGAAGCCTATATCCTGTCCTATTTTGTTTCTAGTGATATGCAGTTGTATTAAGTGTCCAATTGCTGACACTTTAGTTGTGGTGTCAAAATGATGGTGCTGCCTAGACCCTTCTCATTTGTGCTCATTGGTACACAGTGGTGGAGGGTTTACAATACTCAGTACAATCCAATCAGTACAATACAATCAAACAAAGAAAATCAACTGGGAAATCCCCATCAAGAACTCACTATGCAGCTGTTAACACTTGACTGTACTTGTAAAAGGTGCTGCCCGCAGCAATATTTCAGCTCAATAAAAATGTCCATGGTCCACCAACTTAAGTAAACCTCCCATTTAACACCATTAATGGCAGTTTAAAAACAGTTTCTATTTTTATCCCGTTCTGGGTTTTAACCTGATCATAAAACTGGAGAAGTTTGCTGTGCAGTTCACACAGTAATATACTACACAGATGAAATAGGACTGTTGATGATTTTGCTTTTTTCAACAATTTAGGTTTTTATTGTGCTGTCAAGAGCCTTTCTCCTGGTCTCTCTGCTTCCTCTTTATTCTCAAAGTGTGGAGGGTGAGCCTGTGGACATTGAAACTCTGGACAAAATTACAAAATTTTTTCATCAGAAGTAAGTTTTCATTTTACTGAAGTAAACGTTTGTTTGTGGGAATTTTTGCACTTTCTGATTACATTTTGAGTTTTACGTGTAATTTATTATTTTCAGACTAAATACAAGAAGAGATAATACATCTGTTTGCACTCATTCACACTTTTCCAGCATGCATGTTTGACCAGTACCTCAGTTTTGAATATGTAATTGTGAACATTTCTTTTTTTTTTTAGTTATGAAATAGGGCAGTATGCAGTAGCCATCAATGTCCCAAAGACTCAGTGTGAGAATGGTTTCATACCATCGACATTCCCCGACTTCCTGAAAGAAGACAAAAACGTAAATGTGAAAAATATCATACGTGCTGATGAGGGACCAGTTTACGAAGGCAAAGAGCTCATTGCTGCAGGAGTACAGAAGACACCAAACACTGCTCATTCAGAGTTTTTACTGATGAACCCTCCAGATAATTCACCCTTGACAAACTTGTTGAATAAGAGAAAGGATGGTTGTGTGGTTTTCTACACCTTAAACTCTCCCTGTATAAACACCTGTCTCAGTGGGAATTACAAGATTACAGGAGGGCTTGATAAATTAAAAGCATACAAGGGAATTAAAGCTTTTGCTTTCAAAAACATCTGGACGCAAGATCAAAACAGACAAGATGAGCTGAGAGAGAAACTTAAGGTGATTGCTAGTCGCATTCCACTCTACCGCTGTAAATCAAAAAAGTGTACCCTTTGTGGAGAGCCAGGGTCAAACACTGAAATAAATACGGCTTGTTTAACTGATTAACTTTTTTTCTTAAATGCTTATTTTTGCACAGTGCTGAGGTACTTATGTTCAATGACTCTCTTGCTTGATTAATTGTCTTAACTAAAATTTCACATATTCTGTTTGTGTATACATTGACTGAGATGTGTTCTGTGTTATTAAAGTGCTTTGCTATTGCTTTGGGGATGTTGAGTCTATTTATTTGATGTTATAACATTAATGTTGACTCTTTGCATTCATCTGTTATGTTACAATTAGCATGTTTAAAATAAAAAAACTAAGAGCCAGATTTACTAACGGCTTGTGCCAGAATAAACTCTCTTTTGATGGTAAAAAAACTACTGTCAGGATTTACTAAAGGCACGCAGTGAAAAATTAGCACTGAAAAGCTTTGGACAGTTACATTTTCCTCTGACTTTATTTGCATTTGTAGGAGTTTCCTTTTCAGATGCAAAATTTATGGGAGAAGAATATTTACATGAATCACGCAATATGATTTACTAAGGTTTGTGCTAGTCAGTTTCACTGTTATTTGTGCCATTATTTAAGACCCCAAAAAAGCCTGTCTTAAACCAGATGCTAATTTGCATTGCTCGTCTTGGAAGATTGTGTTGGTCATTCTGGAAATGATCCGGTAGCATCTGTGTTTTTTAATGTGTTGCTGTCTGTCAATCAAACCTGAACACATTATGAAGGGGAAGATGCAGATGGTCCCACTCACACCATTCCTTGGGGCTCCACATAGATAGGGGCTCCCCTGATAGATAGTGTGGAAAAAAGTAGCAAAACATTTCTGCCACAAAACAAACATGAAGAAAAAAAATCATGATGTGTCTTGACATTTATGACAGGTGGTGGAAAAATGGCAAATTATTTTCCATATCACAAATATATTAAAATATAATTTAATGAAATAATACCCCCCCCCTCCGTATCTCTCTCTCTCACACACACACACACACGTTGGTTTTATGGGGACATTCCATAGACGTAATGGTTTTTATGCTGTATAAACTTTATTTTCTATCCCCTAAACCCTCCCGCTAAACTTTTTACATTTTCAGAAAACTTCAAATGATGAACCTCAAAAATGTCCCTGCAAGGGTAAAATGTATTACTATGTGGGGACATGTGGTCCCCGTAACGTAGGGAATACCAAATATACACACACAAACTTTAGATTTGTAAGTGGGGACCACTCATAGACACAGTGGTTTTTCTATGAAGCTGATGATATTTGCTAAATCCCAACCGTGATAAATCTGCCAATCATACAAACCTATTGACATCTGTAGATTTAAACATGATTTGGTCCATTTATAAGCCTTTCAAATACATTATCACCTCAAATGCCCTCACAGGTGAGTTTTTTCATGCTGTAGGTTTCACTATTTTAGTGAGGACCTCATAAGTATATTTATATAGTATATAAATGCTGACATACCATAGATGTCTATTGATTTGATGAAAAGCTAATTCATTATAATAACTTTAGACTAACCATATGAGTGCAGTCACACTCATTCACTTAAATTCTGAAAAAAAGGCTTGCTGCTGGTCTTATAGTGAGGAGAACTTGGAAATTTGATTACTTTAAACACATAAAGGCGATTTAAATGCTGAAATATAAAAACAATAAATGTTTAAGTGCAGTGTATGAGACCTAGAAACAGGACCATTTTAAAAAAGCAACACCACCTACTGATGAAAGTAAGAATTAAGAAGTGCTTGCCACACGTATATAAGATACATTTGAATTAAAATATTTTGTCTATAGATTATTCAAAGACACTTTGACAAGTTATATGACCTTCAAGTGGCACTTTTATATAGGTTACAAAGCTATCTCATTTAAAATATTCAAAAGAATGTTAGCAAAATTATTTTGCTTTATCAAATAAGGAACTTTCATTTTTCAAATAGCACAAAAAATGCATTAAATGAACATCAACCAGACAAACACAAAGGGTACATTTTTAAAATATAGGCTAATATATTCAATAAATCACAAACATTTATGACCAGTTTGGGGGGTAACGCATTACAAGTAACGCGAGTTATGTAATCAGATTACTTTTTTTCAAGTAACTAGTAAAGTAACGCATTACTTTTTAATTTACAAGAGAATATCTAAGTTACTTTTTCAAATAAGTTACGCAAGTTACTTTTTTCCAATTTATTGATTGACAGCTCTCCTGTCCCCATGTTGAGAGAAATCATATGTTACTGTAGTTCTAAAATAAATATGAATATGCATTAATTCATCTCACTAAAAAAAAAAAACCGCACACAGATTCAGTATTCCTCAAAATGAATAAAAATAATGCAACTCAGAATATGACGTAAACCTGCAATAATTAAATGTTAAACAACACAAATATCCTTTATGTATTTAATCCCATTCTATTAACCAATGTCTTTGCTTCTGACCTTCGATGATCCAGTTCAACCGTACTAATAAGCAAAAGTTACTCTAGACAAACATGTGTCTTTTTTTACTGCTGAAGTGTGTTGAAATGTCTTCTTCTGCATTCTACTGTACGGATGTAAATGTACTTTCCCTTCAGCCTGAGGCTTATTCATTTCACTTTTGGTGTGAAAAGGCTTTTATATTTGCCAAAAACAGAACTTTTTTATTTTAAAAACAAACAAGCAAGCCCTGTCCAGATTTTAAAAGTAACGCAAAAGTAACGTAACGCATTACTTTCCATAAAAAGTAACTAAGTACCGTAATTAGTTACTTTTTTATGGAGTAACGCAATATTGTAATGCATTACTTTTAAAAGTAACTTTCCCCAACACTGTTTATGACTATGGCATATGGCTATTTGCTTTATTAAATATTTAGAACTGAAGCAATAGGCTAATGGCGAAATCAGAATGGTTTCTAAAGTAGTATTTTTATTTTTTACTGTATGTAGGCTATAATTGGTCATATATAATAATAAAAAAAGCTAAACAAACAAATAGCTGGATGACACTTCACTGAAGTGCAGATATATTCAATAATAATATTAAATACTGGTTTTACATTATACAAAAAAATAACAGTATTGTTTAAACTCATTCATAAAATAAAATGTAAAAGAAAAAGTTTGACGATAAACTTCCGGAATAATTGTGCACCACCGACGCAAGTGCAAGCACGACTGCGCAAATGCCCAAACACACAAGTCGCATTCTCACTTTTTAGTTGCATACCACAGCATTCAAGACAGACAGCATCACTTCCTTGATTTCACGGGACAGAGAGCGAGTCTCCTCCCACTCGAGTGGCATATTGGTGAGAAAAAGCCTCGTTTGTTTCACAGGAAGAAGTTGAAAACATGAAGAAACGCGACAGTTAGACGATTCACAATTCAAAAGTCACGGGCTCAGCAGCACATCTCTTCTCCGGACGGCTGGATTACAATGTGTTACTGTCAAAGCGAAGAAACAAGTGGCTTGAGACACTGAGTCGACTGGACACATTGCACTGGATCAGAGGGGTTAAAGTATCGTAAAAATCTACTGAAACGTTTGCAGATATGTCGGAACACAGGTCCTGTTTCCTTCACATTGGGGATATCGTGTCTCTGTATGCTGAGGGAACTGTCAATGGATTTATCAGCACTTTAGGGTAAGTTGCCTCCCATTGCTCATTATATTAGTCTTAAACGTTAGTAATCATGGCAGTTAGACATTTCGTTCAGATACGCTGATGTTAATATGTTCCCTAAAATGCAGTGTTACATTATTAAACATGCAATACCATTTCATGTATATTTTGTCCTCCTCATGTCAGAAGAAGTTTGTTGAGTGGAAGTAGGAAGTGATTTGAGCTGCAGGCCAGAGGCGCTATGTGACAGCATTGCTTCAGAAGCATGCAAATCATTGAACAGGAATGCAAAGTTTTCTGTTAGTTTACACAGTAGCGCTAATATAACAATGTAGGCTCAATTTAAAGGTGCATGTAGTAGTGTTTGCTAATTAAAAAGCTTTACACGTGGAAAAAATCAACAGCGCATTTGAGAGAAATATCATTGCAGTTATTTACAGCACATGAAATAAAGACTCCAGATATATTAGTCTACTATAAAAAACAAGCTGATTTAATCTACATGGTTCACTGCCTCATGGAGTGCACCATTTTTATCATGTGACCTGGTGTGTCATGCAAATGGTTGATTTTCATCCATGGCTACTAATAATCACAGAAAGAATAATATGTTCACTTTATAGAGCTCTTTTATCCATTGGTCATTACAAAGTAGCCTATAGCACACAACACATTATACATGCTGCAGGCGTGGAGTCTTGTCAACACTTAACACCTTTCCACTGGGGCTGGAAAAATAGTCTTGGATCACAGATCTTGGTTCGGAACCGGCCCCTAAATCTTGCTTGTCTCGAACAAGGGAACCACTGACTGCAGTTTGAAAGTGGAAATACGAGCCGGTTCTGAACGAGTGCCATTCTTGGCTGAGCACCAGCTCCGGCACCAGCCCCAGTGGATAAGCGGTAACTATAGTATGATTCAGGATGTCTGCAGGTCACCCATCAAAACAGAATGAGGATAAGTGGTACTTTTGGAATGAGTAAGATCCAGCTAAACTCAGATAAAGATTGACTGAGTGCACCTTTAATTATTAAAGGAATACCCACAAATAAAAATAGTTGAAAATGTAGTCGCCCTCAGGCTATTCAAGATGTTTGTTTCTTTATTGGAACAGATTTGGAGAAATTTAGCATTACATCACTTGCTCACAAATGGAGCCTCTGCAGTGAATGGGTGCCGTCAGAATGAGAGTAAAAACATCATATGAATATATTTTCCAGCAAATTTTCATTTTTGGGTGAACTTAGTCAAATCTAATTTAATTTTACAGTTTCTGAGATTGCACTGTGTAACAAGTGGTTTTCATGTGATTTTTTTTTATATTGTCATGTAGGAACACATCTGCTTGAGAGTCTTATGAAAGATTATGAATCTAACCACATGGAGGTGAAACACCCAGCTCCATTTCAGGTCGCGTTGAATCACTTTTGCATTGTTGTGCAATGACTCATCAAGCAATTAAGGTGCAGAACAAATGAAGCTCCAGTGCACCGTGGCATTCTGCTCTGTGGCCTTCAGAATGCTGCGGTCACAATATATACAACATCTCTTTGCTTAAATCTCTTATCTTTAAAAGTTTTTTGTGGCATTGTATCAGAAGGATTGCAGCCGTGGTCATTTCTCTGTCACTTTTCACAATTCATGACACAGCTGTTTAGTTGTTTTGGAGTTTCAGCATTTGTAAAACTTAATGTGTGGTTTTTCGCTTTCTTACGATGATTCAAACGTAAGTGCTGAGGTTTTGTTTGGAGCATAATGCAGGCTAATTTACACATATTTGTAGTAATGTGCACTTGCATTGGAAATTGTGGTGTTCTGTTTGAGCAGACTTTGTGTCAAAGAGAGCTTATAGGATATTAACATACTACTCTTACTGTCTCTGCAGTCTATGTTTATACTGCACTCTCAGAAGCAAAGGTACAGTACAAAAGCTATCATTTGGGCGGTACCCTTTCAAAAGGTACACATTTCCCTAAAGTGTGCATGTAAGTACCTTAAATGTACAAATTACTATCTAAAGTGTACATATTAGTACCCTCTAGTATGGTACATATCTGTACCTTTCTTATGCATCTGTACCGTTTTTATGCATAGACCAACTGCATCTGCTGAAATGTAGAGTAAAGAACACTGCAATCGATTACAACATTCAGGTTCAGAAGTTAAAATTCCAATCATTTTCTCCATAGAAGAATAGATTTATAACTTATAAACCATTAGCAGCATAGTTCACGCAAAAATGAAAATTGTCATCGTTTACTCACCCTCATGATGTTTCAAACATGTATGAGTTTTATTCTGCTGAGCCCAAAATAAGCTTCAAATCAAAGTTTGTGATGTTGCGATTCACCTCATAGCTCATAATTCTTAAACAAAGTCCTTTTTCTAAATCCCAATGAAAAATACCCTTCGGAACCAAGACCGTTGAAAAAGTGTGTGGGCACTGTTGCATTATATGAGAGGACTGCTTCCCACAATGCAATGTGCTTGACTCAACTTTCTATTTCCAGTTAATGAATGAAATGATCAGATTGCCAAAAAAAACATGTTTCACATATGAATCAAACTACAGTTTTTATTGGTTGCACTGCCTATTTCTTAATATTTTGCAAACGTAGTAGGCAGGATGCAGTGTATACTGTGCAGTATTTAGTAGTATGCTTGCACTCCATGCCAAACATTGCCAGAGCTTTTCTTCTGATCCTAAACAAGGCGTTCTTGGATTATTTCCCAGCGGCTGTCATGGGTTTGTAGAGATATAATGGAAGTTGAATGGGGTTTTCTTTGTTTAGGTACCAAGGACTTGTTGTACTGCAGAACCCTAGTAGAGGAAAAAGACTGATAAGAAGCTTGATTGGTTGAAATTCAACAAACATTTATGGCCATAATTTGAGAGTAGATTGGTTAAAAGGACAATAATATAGGTGGTCCCACAGTTCATTCTATATAGGCCTCAGTTCATGGCTGTGAAGGCTTACTCCCAGTTTCTTGCATATCAAATACAAATGTTTAAGTGAAAGAATAGGAATTTGTTATAACGTGCTTAACGTAGCAAGCAAGGGGCGATTATTGTGCTTTAGACAAGGTCTAACTCCTTCACCTCATGTCATCAAGTAATGGAGCTATAATTAGTATGTTTGAACACTGCCGACCAGGCTTG
>NW_015505666.1:313677-320613 GCF_001515645.1 Sinocyclocheilus grahami | reverse complement strand
TTTTTCAAGTAACTAGTAAAGTAACGCATTACTTTTTAATTTACAAGAGAATATCTAAGTTACTTTTTCAAATAAGTTACGCAAGTTACTTTTTTCCAATTTATTGATTGACAGCTCTCCTGTCCCCATGTTGAGAGAAATCATATGTTACTGTAGTTCTAAAATAAATATGAATATGCATTAATTCATCTCACTCAAAAAAAAAAAACCCGCACACAGATTCAGTATTCCTCAAAATGAATAAAAATAATGCAACTCAGAATATGACGCAAACCTGCAATAATTAAATGTTAAACAACACAAATATCCTTTATGTATTTAATCCCATTCTATTAACCAATGTCTTTGCTTCTGACCTTCGATGATCCAGTTCAACCGTACTAATAAGCAAAAGTTACTCTAGACAAACATTTGTGTCTTTTTTTATTGCTGAAGTGTGTTGAAATGTCTTCTTCTGCATTCTACTGTACGGATGTAAATGTACTTTCCCTTCAGCCTGAGGCTTATTCATTTCACTTTTGGTGTGAAAAGGCTTTTATATTTGCCAAAAACAGAACTTTTTTATTTTAAAAACAAACAAGCAAGCCCTGTCCAGATTTTAAAAGTAACGCAAAAGTAACGTAACGCATTACTTTCCATAAAAAGTAACTAAGTACCGTAATTAGTTACTTTTTTATGGAGTAACGCAATATTGTAATGCATTACTTTTAAAAGTAACTTTCCCCAACACTGTTTATGACTATGGCATATGGCTATTTGCTTTATTAAATATTTAGAACTGAAGCAATAGGCTAATGGCGAAATCAGAATGGTTTCTAAAGTAGTATTTTTATTTTTTACTGTATGTAGGCTATAATTGGTCATATATAATAATAAAAAAAGCTAAACAAACAAATAGCTGGATGACACTTCACTGAAGTGCAGATATATTCAATAATAATATTAAATACTGGTTTTACATTATACAAAAAAATAACAGTATTGTTTAAACTCATTCATAAAATAAAATGTAAAAGAAAAAGTTTGACGATAAACTTCCGGAATAATTGTGCACCACCGACGCAAGTGCAAGCACGACTGCGCAAATGCCCAAACACACAAGTCGCATTCTCACTTTTTAGTTGCATACCACAGCATTCAAGACAGACAGCATCACTTCCTTGATTTCACGGGACAGAGAGCGAGTCTCCTCCCACTCGAGTGGCATATTGGTGAGAAAAAGCCTCGTTTGTTTCACAGGAAGAAGTTGAAAACATGAAGAAACGCGACAGTTAGACGATTCACAATTCAAAAGTCACGGGCTCAGCAGCACATCTCTTCTCCGGACGGCTGGATTAAAATGTGTTACTGTCAAAGAGCAAAGCGAAGAAACAAGTGGCTTGAGACACTGAGTCGACTGGACACATTGCACTGGATCAGAGGGGTTAAAGTATCGTAAAAATCTACTGAAACGTTTGCAGATATGTCGGAACACAGGTCCTGTTTCCTTCACATTGGGGATATCGTGTCTCTGTATGCTGAGGGAACTGTCAATGGATTTATCAGCACTTTAGGGTAAGTTGCCTGCCATTGCTCATTATATTAGTCTTAAACGTTATTAATCATGGCGGTTAGACATTTCGTTCAGATACGCTGATGTTAATATGTTGCCCAAAATGCAGTGTTACATTATTAAACATGCAATACCATTTCATGTATATTTTGTCCTCCTCATGTCAGAAGAAGTTTGTTGAGTGGAAGTAGGAAGTGATTTGAGCTGCAGGCCAGAGGCGCTATGTGACAGCATTGCTTCAGAAGCATGCAAATCATTGAACAGGAATGCAAAGTTTTCTGTTAGTTTACACAGTAGCGCTAATATAACAATGTAGGCTCAATTTAAAGGTGCATGTAGTAGTGTTTGCTAATTAAAAAGCTTTACACGTGGAAAAAATCAACAGCGCATTTGAGAGAAATATCATTGCAGTTATTTACAGCACATGAAATAAAGACTCCAGATATATTAGTCTACTATAAAAAACAAGCTGATTTAATCTACATGGTTCACTGCCTCATGGAGTGCACCATTTTTATCATGTGACCTGGTGTGTCATGCAAATGGTTGATTTTCATCCATGGCTACTAATAATCACAGAAAGAATAATATGTTCACTTTATAGAGCTCTTTTATCCATTGGTCATTACAAAGTAGCCTATAGCACACAACACATTATACATGCTGCAGGCGTGGAGTCTTGTCAACACTTAACACCTTTCCACTGGGGCTGGAAAAATAGTCTTGGATCACAGATCTTGGTTCGGAACCGGCCCCTAAATCTTGCTTGTCTCGAACAAGGGAACCACTGACTGCAGTTTGAAAGTGGAAATACGAGCCGGTTCTGAACGAGTGCCATTCTTGGCTGAGCACCAGCTCCGGCACCAGCCCCAGTGGATAAGCGGTAACTATAGTATGATTCAGGATGTCTGCAGGTCACCCATCAAAACAGAATGAGGATAAGTGGTACTTTTGGAATGAGTAAGATCCAGCTAAACTCAGATAAAGATTGACTGAGTGCACCTTTAATTATTAAAGGAATACCCACAAATAAAAATAGTTGAAAATGTAGTCGCCCTCAGGCTATTCAAGATGTTTGTTTCTTTATTGGAACAGATTTGGAGAAATTTAGCATTACATCACTTGCTCACAAATGGAGCCTCTGCAGTGAATGGGTGCCGTCAGAATGAGAGTAAAAACATCATATGAATATATTTTCCAGCAAATTTTCATTTTTGGGTGAACTTAGTCAAATCTAATTTAATTTTACAGTTTCTGAGATTGCACTGTGTAACAAGTGGTTTTCATGTGATTTTTTTTTATATTGTCATGTAGGAACACATCTGCTTGAGAGTCTTATGAAAGATTATGAATCTAACCACATGGAGGTGAAACACCCAGCTCCATTTCAGGTCGCGTTGAATCACTTTTGCATTGTTGTGCAATGACTCATCAAGCAATTAAGGTGCAGAACAAATTAAGCTCCAGTGCACCGTGGCATTCTGCTCTGTGGCCTTCAGAATGCTGCGGTCACAATATATACAACATCTCTTTGCTTAAATCTCTTATCTTTAAAAGTTTTTTGTGGCATTGTATCAGAAGGATTGCAGCCGTGGTCATTTCTCTGTCACTTTTCACAATTCATGACACAGCTGTTTAGTTGTTTTGGAGTTTCAGCATTTGTAAAACTTAATGTGTGGTTTTTCGCTTTCTTACGATGATTCAAACGTAAGTGCTGAGGTTTTGTTTGGAGCATAATGCAGGCTAATTTACACATATTTGTAGTAATGTGCACTTGCATTGGAAATTGTGGTGTTCTGTTTGAGCAGACTTTGTGTCAAAGAGAGCTTATAGGATATTAACATACTACTCTTACTGTCTCTGCAGTCTATGTTTATACTGCACTCTCAGAAGCAAAGGTACAGTACAAAAGCTATCATTTGGGCGGTACCCTTTCAAAAGGTACACATTTCCCTAAAGTGTGCATGTAAGTACCTTAAATGTACAAATTACTATCTAAAGTGTACATATTAGTACCCTCTAGTATGGTACATATCTGTACCTTTCTTATGCATCTGTACCGTTTTTATGCATAGACCAACTGCATCTGCTGAAATGTAGAGTAAAGAACACTGCAATCGATTACAACATTCAGGTTCAGAAGTTAAAATTCCAATCATTTTCTCCATAGAAGAATAGATTTATAACTTATAAACCATTAGCAGCATAGTTCACGCAAAAATGAAAATTGTCATCGTTTACTCACCCTCATGATGTTTCAAACATGTATGAGTTTTATTCTGCTGAGCCCAAAATAAGCTTCAAATCAAAGTTTGTGATGTTGCGATTCACCTCATAGCTCATAATTCTTAAACAAAGTCCTTTTTCTAAATCCCAATGAAAAATACCCTTCGGAACCAAGACCGTTGAAAAAGTGTGTGGGCACTGTTGCATTATATGAGAGGACTGCTTCCCACAATGCAATGTGCTTGACTCAACTTTCTATTTCCAGTTAATGAATGAAATGATCAGATTGCCAAAAAAAACATGTTTCACATATGAATCAAACTACAGTTTTTATTGGTTGCACTGCCTATTTCTTAATATTTTGCAAACGTAGTAGGCAGGATGCAGTGTATACTGTGCAGTATTTAGTAGTATGCTTGCACTCCATGCCAAACATTGCCAGAGCTTTTCTTCTGATCCTAAACAAGGCGTTCTTGGATTATTTCCCAGCGGCTGTCATGGGTTTGTAGAGATATAATGGAAGTTGAATGGGGTTTTCTTTGTTTAGGTACCAAGGACTTGTTGTACTGCAGAACCCTAGTAGAGGAAAAAGACTGATAAGAAGCTTGATTGGTTGAAATTCAACAAACATTTATGGCCATAATTTGAGAGTAGATTGGTTAAAAGGACAATAATATAGGTGGTCCCACAGTTCATTCTATATAGGCCTCAGTTCATGGCTGTGAAGGCTTACTCCCAGTTTCTTGCATATCAAATACAAATGTTTAAGTGAAAGAATAGGAATTTGTTATAACGTGCTTAACGTAGCAAGCAAGGGGCGATTATTTTGCTTTAGACAAGGTCTAACTCCTTCACCTCATGTCATCAAGTAATGGAGCTATAATTAGTATGTTTGAACACTGCCGACCAGGCTTGCATTTGGTTCATGTTTAACTTGGTGTACTTCATTGTGTCTTTGAAGATTGCTGGCTGTCAAAGAGTTTAAAAAGAACTAGAAGCACTCTGTTACTCATTTATGAGCGTGTAAAACTGGGCTGTTGGCATCTTTCCTGCTTTCTACTCCCTCTTCTAAAACACATCCTATTAATGTACTTAATGTCTTTGTTTAATATGCCTGTACAGATAAACGGGAAGATGAGGAAGTGTGCTGGCATAGTCAATTAAAGCAATAAAACTATTTGTCACTGTGAAAATGTCCATTTGCTGCACTTACTTGGCTTAGTCATCGTTCAGTAGAGCAGCTCTTTTTGTGGTGGTATGGTAGCTCTGTGGTTGCTGATTTTTTTTTTTTTGAAGGTTTTGACATTTGTTTGGATTTTAACTGATAATTTTTTAATTATTTGGCCTTGTTATTAAACAAAGACAAGCCTGACAACTCATAGAAGGATAGACAGACTTTAGATAAATATCATAAAATTTCCCATACTTTCCTTTAAGGGCTTTCATAATTTTCATTTCATTGACCTTGAAGACTGTTCCAAGCAAAAAGATTTTAATTGTAATTTTTTTTTTTTTAGCTTTAATACTCTGGGAGAAACGCACATCACAGGGAAACTTGCTGTTACTTGATGATGTAAGTTGCTCGTTTTGTTTCTGTGCTGTTCTTTCTGTTCACTTTAGTCTTGTGAATCCACTGAGTATCTAACAAGCTTCCACTCTTTGATTTGATGCATGGCAGTGGCACTAATAAGCACTGAAACATTTTGGAAATTCTCTTTTAGACCAGTCAGTGTCCACAGTGGGACTTCAGTAAATGATGCTGGACTAATTTGCTGCTTTACATCCACCACTGAACAGAGGCCATGCTTGGAAACTGATTAAATGCACATTTGATTTAGTTTCAAATCTGATCTTTAATACTGGCTGTCTGAAAGTTATATAATCTGTTCCATTTGTTCAGTGTCTGATGAATATTTTGCATGTATAACATAGACATGCCATGACTTGCCATGACATGCCATGCTGAACAAGGTGCCTCAGAAAACATAAATGATTGAGACTATTTCCAACAAATGCATACTGTATTCAAACAGTGAATATCTCATAGTTGGTTAAGGGAAAAAGTGAGCAAAAATGTGTGTATTTGGACACCGATTCAGAAAAGTCATTGTAAAATGCTGATTTGGTGCTTACAAAATATTTCTTATTATAATTGCATACATTTTCTAAACTACTTGTCTTGGGTAGGGTCAAACCATAATTGTATTAAAAAAAATCTGATATTTGCTGCTTGTCTAATTAAAAAAAAAATATATATATCTATGTATATTCTAATCCTTTAATGTATAAATTCATATTTTGCCCATTCAGGTTGGTGGATGACAGATGTGTGGTGCAACCAGGGGTTGGGGATCTTGCAAACCCACCGAAAAAATTCAGAGGTTAGTCAGTCCGACAAGATTCATCACATTAAATGACCCGATGCTAACATATTAGCACCATTATTAGCCAATGGACTGTTGTTATGGCTATATGTTGTTATGCGATTTGACATTATCGAGTATTTTGCAAAAACCATTCAAAACATCCCTACAGAAAGTCTAGACTAGTGCGTGTGCGCATTTAGTGTGTTTTCTTTCACTGCATGATTTAGTCTATTAAAATGCATTTAGAATGATCATGAATTCAAGACCTGATGGCAGAAAATTTATATATTTATACCACTTCATATAGTTATTCAATTTCACACGAAGAGTGCCGTTTTTCTCCCAAAATGACCATGATTACAAATGTGACATTGATTTCAATAAACAATAAGTTAATTAGTCTATTAAAATGCATTTAGAATGATCATGAATTCAAGACCTGATGGCAGAAAATTTATATATTTATACCACTTCATATAGTTATTCAATTTCACACGAAGAGTGCCGTTTTTCTCCCAAAATGACCATGATTACAAATGTGACATTGATTTCAATAAACAATAAGTTAATTAAGAGACTTACGTTTTAGACACCATATTGCTTGGTTTTGCTCTATTTCGCCAACAAAAATCATTCCGAATACAGCCACAGAGCTGTTTTGTGTCTCTGAGCAACATAACGGTGTTTCGTTCTTGAATGAATCAACCGTTTAAATGATTCGGTTCAATCGCAATGACTCACTTATTAACAGTGATTTGCTGCCACCTGCTGGCGGTTTTAATTTCAAATTTC